>NC_085010.1:30824410-30884704 GCF_963854185.1 Sardina pilchardus | reverse complement strand
TAAGACCCATTTGGCACGAGCCGTATAGTTAATGAGATTGCAAGGTATAGCTGCTGTGGAAGTCTTCATTATGTGATGTAGTGTTTCCGCGCATGGCGCGCTACCCGTGTGCTGTGCTGTGCACCTCCTCTGGGATTTTAAAAATGGCATTTGGGGAGAATCTGCCAGGCTCCGGAGAGATGAGGTAAACGCCCTGCATCAGATGCCCTGTTAGGCTTGTCCGATAATGACATTCAGAGGTTTGTGGATTAAAGATTTTCCGTCATTACCTCGGACAGATAAGCAGCCTGGTCTGGCCAGGGCCCTTGGGCCATGTTATTCTCCTCAGCGTTTATTCAACCTTATCCGATCACCCACAAAAAAAAAAAAACACCCCAAATCCTCCCTATCGGAAAAAAGTGTGGCTCAGTCATGTTCATTGAGTTTTCACTGAAAGGGCATTTTTCTTCCAAGTAGGGCCCAGTCTTAATGCTGAGATAAATACATTTCGACCAAAGGTTTCACAAAGTTCAGGGGAAAGTTCAGAGGGCTTTTATGAGGGTAGGGCCCTACCAAACACAAAGAATAAAATACAACAAAAAAATCTAATTAAGAATGGCACACGACAAACAGAACATTCTTCTCGCAGCACTAGAAGAACATTGCATACACAATAGCACTAATGCACTGGTGTTGACTGGCACAAGTGACGACTGACCTTGTCAATGCATCTGAATGTAATGATCTGGATCAGCGTAGCAGGCGTGGAACCTTCTTCTCGTACCATCATGGAGCGTTCTGTGGAACAGAGAAGAGAGACGGTTGACACGAGCCTTCCCTCACGCGGCAGCCGCCAGGCTCCTTACTCGCTCTCTCTCCCCGAGGTTCCCGCGGCTGACAAGGGAGTTGTTCCGGAGAGCATAATTAAATCCACAATGGAAGATTTACGGAGGAAGAACCCTTTACAATGTAATTGTCCTGTACAAGACGTGTGGTGTCAGGGGGAGTTTCCTGGGGGGGGGGGGTAGGGGGGTGGTGGTGGTGGTGGGGGGGGGGGGGGGGGAGTAGCACAAGTCAGGATAAGGGTTAAGCTGGGGCTGATGAGCAGGGAAGCTGCCATCGTTCTCAACTCTCGGCGTAATGCGATTCTCTCGCAGGCACATTTGCTCATGGAAATAATATGGAGAAATGAGGACAGCGCACAGCGCAAATCGCAGCGCTGCAACATGTCATGCTCTGGCACCAACCGAATTTGGTAAACGTCTGTTTCATAGCACAGGAATAGCACTGTCAGAAACTGCCACTGAACACTCTGCTTCTTTGGCATCTGAGGTGAATCTTTTTTTTCCCTTTCTTCACTCAGTTCCCATTTTGTTCAGACATCGGAACACCGACTCGGGAGATAATGTTTCGCCTTCTTTCAAAATATACACGACATGACAAACAAACAAACTGTTTACAAATAATCTTGAATTAATCATCAGGAGAAAAACCTCAAGGTAATCCATAAACACTCAAGACACTGACACAAAACACTTGATAGGCTGGATCTGGTATACGGTTTGTTGTTTACACACACATCAGCCAAAACAGCCTTGCAACAGCTGTATTGAGAATTTGTGTCCACAATAGGCTCCATCTTGACTTTCTAGGCTGCGTGCTGCGTGCTGACACATCCTCCAAGGCCTAGACTGTGTTTACCAACCTGAGCGTGTACAATCAAACTTCTATTTGATTTCTAATTTCCGCTCCCCACCCGCCACAACAACGGTGCGAAAAATGCTAATTTCTGCAACCTATTATTCGAGCGAGCGATCCGTCCCACATCGAGCGCGTCTAATTCAGGTAACTAATGAGCTCTGTGTTCGCTCTGTCCGGCGACTACAATCACGAGCGCCGCGGAGACCACAGCAGGACAAGGGGAAAAGTAGGACGTGCTGTTCGTAAGCAAACAATATACGAGCGCACCACGAGGTGAGGGGATTAATCAGCGCTCACAAACTGCATCTGTGTGCGCATCCGGCCGACGCCAAACAAAACACTCTTCATCCCTCTCTCTCTCTCTCCCTCTCTTTCTCTCTCCACCTCTCTACCTTCCTCGCTCTCCTCTTCCTCGCTAGCTGCTATCGCCGCTACCTTCCACTTGAGATTAATACGCTGGTGGTGCTCTAGAATTGATTGGTTCCATGTTTGCAGTGTAATGTTTATCTGGGCCTGGCAGAGCCGCGGCCGGGGCGCCGGCGGAGAAAGCCACGCGGCTGAATTGAATCCCGCCGCACGGCGCAGGTGTGTGTGTGTGTGTGTGTGTGTGTGAGAGGGGGGGGGGGGGGCGCCGACCAGAGACCTTTTCACTCCTGCACTCGGCTGATAACTTTCTGCATTTGACCAGCGCATTGTGAGGAGGCAAACAAGAGGGGGCCCTGAAAGGAAAAAAGAGCCGGCGCTTGGCATTTATGGAGACACACTAGATGTAACCCCCCGCTCCTCCACACACACACACACACACACACACAAACTGGCTCTTAAGAAGTTGATGGGCGAAAACATCATCCACTGTCGGAGCGCGGGAACTTTTTTTACAGGGGGGGGGGGGGGGGGGGGTAAAAGAATGGTCCATTTACCAGAGTGCCTTGGAGGGGCTGTGGGCTTCTTCGTGTGCTGAAATTTTTCATTTTAATTTCACTGACATGGGCCGAGGTAAAGTCGGGGAGGGAGAAAATTGTGCAATGCATAATGTATTATCCATTCATGGCGGGCGCGATAAAGTTTAGAAAGGTGTTTGAGGAACTCAGCAGTTTATTTATTGTGCCTAGTAGAGACAGTAAATGAATTAGCATAGCCTGCAGTTGGAAAATCCACCATGTCAGTTCCATGCCTGTTTTGTTTGAGTGCCTTTATTATGGTGATGACAAGAGAATTGGTGGTCACTCTGATTTAGGACGTCCAAAATGCACAGCCACACAGGGCCGTTTGTACTCGGGAGCTGGCCACTGATTGCTTTTTAAAATCGCAGCTAGGCTGGGCGTGAGCCTGCTCGTTGTTATGGGCCCTCTATGGGCAGTACTGGAGTGGATCTGAACAACAAGAGCTGGACTGGTCAGAGAGAGGGAGAGAACGAGCGAGAGAGAGAGAGAGAGAGAGAAAGAGAGAGAGAGAGAGAGAGAGAGGGAACCATTTCCAGCAGGCCGCGCTGAGGCTTCTTTTGGCAGCCATTTTCCCGTACCGATTTTTCTGGGGGATAATAGCACTCACAAATCATCCTCGCAGCAAGCGGGGGCTGGGGGGGGGGGGGGGGGGATTGATGCCCCTTCATTTCAAAACAATGGTGGTGCCTTATGAGGGGGTTCATGATGTCATAACTCCGGCGTCTGACAAGTTGGGGTGGAGGGGGGAGGGGGAGGGAGGGAGGGAGGAGGAGGGGTGCGGTGGGGCTCCTACGCACGGGGGCACCGTGCCAACGGAACCACTCGGCAGGGACAGCTCTATCAATCGGCGCACACACACTCCAGATGCGGGCCGCTGCGGACTAAGCAGCAGCTAGACACGCTCAATCACACTCGGCAGCTCGGCCGAATTGACAGCCTTTGACTGGAGGAGTCTGCCGCTGCTAATCCCACTCAACAGGGATGCCACGTCATTTCCACTGCCCTGCTTGCTCCCTCTCTCTCTCTCTCTCTATCGCTCTCTCTCTCTCTCTACCTCTACCTCTTCCTCTTAATCTCTCATCCCTTCTCTCTCTCCCTGTGTGGTGGGTGAGCTTCCTCTTACCTCTCATCACCTCTCCCTCCTCCTCCCCACTTTTCTCTGTAAATAGATCTTTCTTCGAAAAACTTTTGTTGTGTACAGTGTGTGCGCAGCAGATATATTTTACAGTATCATAATAAACAAACAAACAAACAAATAAAGACAAATCCTCCAGATCTGAGGTTTATTTACCAGACGAAAAATAAAGAAAAATAATGCAGGAGAATAATACGGCTCAGTGGTAATGTCACCTCGGTAGCCGAGTTTTACTCCACTATCATCGCCCAGTCCCAACTATCCCAGAGGCCCGATATCAGTAAGGATTAAAGCTCTAGTTGTGTACCCGTCCATGGGTATGTGTGTGTGTGTGAGTGAGAGAGAGAGAGAGAGAGAGAGAGAGAGAGTGAGATTAGGTAATAAATAATTCATGCGGGGGCAGTGGAGGAGGCCCATAAATCTTGAGAGTTTCTCAAGCCGCGGCCTGCATGCAGCTTAGAAAAGGGCCAGGCATCGTCAGCGCTGATTTAAATGTGTAAATGGAATGAATAAAAAGCATATTTTTATAAAGGATGTGGCTACCTGCCCTATTCATCAAAAGGTGTCTCCTTAATATGCCTCCCTCTCTTGACGAATAAATCTTAATAAGAGATCGCGGGGTTAAATGTGTAGAAAATATTAAGATGATTGAGAAGCCCTTAAACACATTCAAAAACAGAGGCCTTCGCTGTGCAGATAACAATTAAAAATGTGCGACTGGCACCGTTCCAGGACACCTGCTTCACAAAACACTGCCCCGTTTCCTAGCCGTATGGAGACGTGCTGCTCTCAACATCTGCTCCATGCACTGCGGCACACAAGAATGCTCTCTCCACTGTGGCTGTGGGACACTTACCATTGTGCTCTCTTGGTGAGGGGGGAGAGAGAGAGAGAGAGAGAGAGAGAGAGAGAGAGAGAGAGTAAAAAAAAAAAAAAAAAATCACCAGGATGAAGCTGTCCAGCTTTGCCAGATCCAGGCCATCACTTCAAAGCTACCCGGTGGCGGTGATCTTTTGCATGACGGATGGGGTTTTCCCGCTTGTCAACCCAGAGAGATGGGAGTGGGGGATGGGCAGCGAAGAGAGGGGGGGGGGGGCTGCCTTGGGGGACTGGGTGGGCTGACCAACACCCTGCCAGAGCTGAGGACCCAGTGAGGTCTTCCCTCCTGCTCTACTATACTGGGCAAGATGTGCACTGAGACAGGGGACTACCAACATCGAGGGCCCAAGATTAGCGATGGAAAGGGGATTGCGTGTGTTTGTGAGTGTGTGTGTGTGTGTGTGTGAGAGAAAGAGAGAGAGAGAGAGAGAGAGTGTGTGTGTGTGTGTGTGTGTGTGTGTGCATGTGTGTGTGTGTGTGTGTGTGTGTGTGTGTGTGTGTGTGTGTATTGACGGGCAGTATAAGTCGATCCTCTCAGGCTGTCAAACAGATGAGGACGTGGTATGGATGGCCGCTCTGCAGACGGCGAGCAGGCAGTGGAGGACGACAGGGTGATGGAACATGGAGGGAAGCCTTGGCTGGGCTCCGTCAGCCTATGCACAGCCAACCCAACCAACCCAACCCACCACAACACACCTCAACCCACCACAACACACCCCAACACACCCCAACCCAACCCACCACAACACACCACAACACACCCCAACCCACCCCAACCCAACCCAACCCAACCCAACCCAACCCCATCCCAACCCCATCCCAGCCCAGCCCAGCCCAGCCCAACCCAACCCAACCCAGTGTAGGCTAGTGACAATTGGTCAAAAAAGGCTTTAGTTTTTGAGATACCCCTACCGGAGGTAGAACTAAACCCAACAATGTTTTTCCTCATCTCTAAGGTCTCCCATACATGAAATGGATTCTTGGCTAAAAATATTTTACTGCTAAAATTGTTCAATTAACAGATATTGTTATACACACCATAACCAAAGAAACACATATGATGGCTTGTTAGAAAGGTGGGGTTGTGCTGAATCCAGCAATACCAAATGTCAATATAGCATGACCAATCAGGGTGTTATATCACTAAATGTAAGAGGTGTCCAAAATGAAAGAAAACGGAACACTGACAAAAGTGGTGAAAAGAATGTTGACAAATGCATTGTTAGTGCAAAACAGAATACATGAGGTAAGTGCTGATCTGCTAACAAGCCATCATATGTGTTTCTGTTATAATCCCTGGCCAAGCAAACACAAAGTAAATGAAAACATTCTGTATAAATATTGATTTTTTTGCATGTTCGCCTATTTTAGGTATGTGTTTATAAGTCTGTATCTACTTCATACATCAAGATATTTGCATCCAGTGTTTTCTAGCAGGTTAAGCAACTTCCTGACTACAAACATGACAAATTTCAAAGCTCTCAGAGCTTGTGTGATTGATCTGCATTACTATGCCTTAAGTCCCATACGAACAGGCTATATTTTAGTCCTTTTTTGGTTATGGTGTGTATAACAATATCTGTTAATTTAATAATTTTAGCAGTAAAATATTTTTAGCCAAGAATCCATTTCATGTATGGGAGACCTTAGAGATGAGGAAAAACATTGTTGGGTTTAGTTCTACCTCCGGTAGGGATATCTCAAAAATTTGGGGGCATTGTCACTAGCCTAGTGGGGGACGACAGCGTGATGGAACATAGAGGGAAGCCTTGGCTAGGCGCCGTCAGCCTATGCACACCCCCACCCAACCCAACCCACCCCACCCCACCCCAACCCAACCCAAACCACTCCACCCCATCCCTACCCAGCCTTACCCAGCCCGAGTCAGCGTTGTGCGTCAGCAAGGGACGCCCGCCACGAGCCGCTTGGCCACGAATGCAAATGTGGAGCGGGCAGTCGTGCGCAGCCGCCATGCAAAACAGGCGCAGAGTCACACAGACAGACACAAGCACATATACACATGCTTACACACACACACACACACACACAAGAAAACACACATCTTTCGTTGAGGGCTGAGCATGTCTCTTGCCTGTCAAACAGCGTCATCAGGGGGGCACTGGGGTGTTGAAATGTGACACACACACACACACACACACACACACACACACACACACACACACACGCACACACACACACACACACACACACACACACACACGCACACACACACACACGTTTTCCTTTGAGAATAGGATGTGTCTCTGGCCTGTCTGGCGGGGCCACTGCAGTCCAGGGCAGGTCAGCGAGGGTAAGAGGACTTCTCGTCTCCGCCGTTGACACCATGACGGATGAGTCAATACTTGTGGGGAAGACGATGGAGCCCAGTGTGCTGTTTATTAAAGGCTCGTCCCTCTCCCGTCAGGTCCTCGTCAGCTGAGCTCCTGGCCAGGCAGTGGACGCGCTGTTCTTCCCCCCGTGTGTGTGCTGCTTAATGTCATTAACACCACCACACCTGTCCCTGGTCATTACCAAATCACTGGTTCCCTGCTTGCCTCGCCACACACACACACACACACACACACACACACACACACAGATTTTTTCTCTCCCTCTTTCTTTCCATCATTAAAATATGGTCTCTTATCTATCTCCTCATCTACTAACTGCGGTCTCTTATCACCCCCCCCCCCCCCCCCGCCCCATTCCACATTGTACACGTCACCCTGTTATCCAGACACAAGTTCCATATATGAGAAGTTATCGGGAGCAGTCGGCTCGCGGCTGAGCGCTCATTTGTCACTACAGCCATGAGGGAAGCTGAATCCCAGAATCAACATTAGCATTCCCCAAACCTCTCTCTCTCTCTCACACACACACACGCACACACTTTCTCTCTCTCTTTTTGGTTCCCTCCCTCAGTCCCTCTATCTCTCTCTTCACCTCCCTCTCTCATGCTCTGTCTATCTCTCCCTCCCTCTTCTGCTCTCTCTCTGCAGGCGCTCCGTCATTAACCAACAGTGTGGGAAATGCCCATTAGGGCTCTGGCACTGAGACACAGACCGACCAGAGAGTGCATTTGAGTGCAGGGAGGGATAGTCACACAGAGCCACACAGTCACAAGTCAGTCACGCACACGCAAAATATGTGCCTTACATGACAGATGAAGATATAGATAAGAAGAACCAAAAAAAATGAAAACGAACGCTAATAAAGAGTGAAAGACGACAAAATAAAAAGATAGCAAAAGTGGTGCTGATGAATCGAAGAAGGTAGCACGAGATGCGGGACAGAACGAGGTAGCGGGACTGAGCGAGGTCAGTGACAGGACGGGTGAGCGCGAGCGCGCGCACGTGTCGAGCGATAAATCAAGAGCAAATAGATAATTGGATCGCCGCACCGCGGGGACCCGCGCGGGTCATGGAAAACCATCATCGTAATACGCAATTAACTCCCCCAACAGGAGTAGGAATGCCAGTCCTCCTTGATTAGGAACGTGGCACCTTGTTACGGGATGGTGGAACGCAACTGCTTGGACAGGCTTGGTGGTGGAGGTGGAGGTGGAGGTGGAGGTGGAGGTGGAGGTGGTGGTGGAGGGGGGGGATGGGGGCTGCACTCTGTGACAGGATGGCCAATTACTTTTAGGCATCATATCGCAACGCAGAACTGCCAGAGGCATGGCGGGACAGCACTTTAAATAGACGGAGAGCTTCACTGGTTGCAACCCATGCATCCCCTTTTGCAGGCTGTGATGGTGAGATACTGAGTGAGTGTGTGTGTGTGTGTGTGTGTGTGTGTGTGTAGTAGTAGGGGGGTGGGGGGGGGGGGGTTGAGCGAGGGGAAAATAAACAAAAAGAGACTGAGCTGATATCTGTGATGGCGAATAATGATGGTGCTTCATCAAAGCCCTAGAAGGCGGGGGAGTCCAGCTCTGTGAATTGCTGCCCAGTTCACCGCGGGAGGTTGAAGCGCGTGGCTGGAGGCATATCAAAGACATAAAAAGTGAGGAGTCATCGAGGCCGTCGGAAGATTAGAGGGAGACGTGCCGAGTGCTGAAAATTAATACCATCTGCTCCTCGTCTTCCCCTCCCCCCTCTTGTTCCGATCACAAATGCACTTAATAGCCTGAGTATCACATGGCTGTCAGATGCCCCCTGGAATCTTGTCAATGAGTGAGATTGTGTGAAGCCACCGGTGGAATGGGGACATTGGAGCTGTGGCATGATCTCTGCTGTGGAATTTGAGTACGTACTGTATAGTACGTGCTCTAATTTAAAACTATTCACACTTTCTTAACACCAAATTAACCAACAAAGACCATTCTTTTTTAGTATTCTTTGTTTGCCCACATTTGATTACTATCAAAAGAGATTATTGATTGTGTACAGAGGCAAATTACAGATAGCTTGCCTGCCTTGAGCAACCCTCCTTTAGTAGGAATTCAGTTTGATTTACATTCAGTTTGATTCACATTCAGTTTGATTTCCCATTTCTGCCTGAGGTTGGGTGGTGAAGTGAGGCAAAGCTGTTAAAGGTTTCGTCGTCAGCGTTTCTAAGAGATATCCCAGAGATTGCTATGCCTTAACACTTTTTGACATATTCAGCAGATATCCTCTCACAATCCACTAGTTCTCAATACCATGAGTACACTGAAAAAAATGGTCTTCATCTGCAGCCCTGGCTCTGTGAACTGCAAACAAACAAAGTGGAGCAAAGCCTGTTCCCCAAACATAACAAAACTGTCCCAGCCAATGATCAGCAAAAGGTGTTTTGCTGGTGTTTGGTTCAAATATCAACAAACTTGGCGTCATCCAAAATCACTGATGGTACTGCACCTTTAAGTAACAGTTTGAATGAGAAAAACACCCTGATGTTGCAAATGAAGATTTTGAGAAATGAGACTTTTCGTGTCTAACTCGAGGCAACACAAGCCTGTGTGAGCACGAATTGGCATCAGTGCTTAGCACCTGCTCGTTTAGAGACAGCGGATCCCCTCAACTGCACAAGATCTGCTCGTACGCCTGACAGCCCCACATCTGTACAAACACCTTGTGGATTCCTGCCGAGAACGGCATTGGCACAGCACAAGTTCCCTTCTGCACCCACGAGCACCATCTTCATCTAACATGACACGCAACTAAAACATCTACATGAAGGTAGAAAAAATGACAGATTGCTCATTAATCCCACTGTTAGCGCTAACTTCACTTTCAACATCTCACTCCAGTTATATATTAATTCCTAAACTTCAGAGGCATTTCATTGTGGCTTTCTTGCTGTGCTTCACTCCTTCACACCACATTCATGGGACTGTCACTCAAGATCCCCGGCATGAAGACATTCTGTATCTCCAGAAATCTTTTGGCGCACCAAGCCGTCGATAAGAATGTGTGTCTGGTGGAAGATGTCTGCAGCACATTCATTTTTGTACCTTTTTCCCATTTACTTTCTCTCCGAGATCCAAAAAGACATGCGGTCAGCAACTACAGTGTTCAAAGAAGCTGTGACGGCGAGAAACACACAGCGATAGAAACCGAAGAGGCGGAGATTTAGAGAACAAAAAGGAAAATCAGAGCGAGAGAGAGTGATATAAAGAGAGAACGAAAGAAAGAAATAGAGAGAGAGAGAGAGAGAAAAGAGGAGAGAAATGCCACCCCTGCATTTCAACAGTGCTTATTACTAGCTGTCAGGTAGTGAGGTCTTAGTGATTGTGTCGTCCTGTGGTGTATTGATTGCCTCCCTACAGGCTGCATGGAGGGGTGGAGAGAGGGGTGACCTTGTCTTGGGTTCAGGCCTGTTCTCCGCACACCATCCCAACATGCGACGTGACGCTCACTCTCTTGTCTCTCTCTCTGCATACTAATTCCTTATCTCATTCTGGGCTTGCATCAGTCCAGAGAGATTTTGTCTTTTTGTCATTTGTTACTTTTGTCCCTTTTCCTTTCCCCCCCCCCCTTCTATGATTTTCCTTCTTCGAGAGAGACTTTAAGTTGTCATGCTTCCTGCTTAGAAAGAGCTGTAGCGCTCATTCGATACATATGCATCACGTATATAAAAAATGTCTGTCTCAGAGAGTCTTTTCATAAGCTTGGATATGGCGGATTAAGGAGATTTCTATTGCCGGGCAAAGCAGGATTTGTTCTACCTGTTTCACTCTCGGGGAGAAGCCCTTGTATTTATTTTACTCTTCCGTCGAGGAGAACGTATAATCCACGTTCCAGTAATCACGGAAAACGCTCTCCTTCATTAGGCTCGCGTTCATTTATTGGAGAGAATCATTTTATCCTCCCATAAAGCTCTGTGCACCCACCCCAAACTACCGGAGACCATGTCCAGCATTGTTCTCACTTAGCATCGACAAGGAGCAAGTGTTTCTCTTGTTCTGCTCATTCATGTCTGAGCGTGTGCTGTGCTGAAAGGTCTCAATGTTGTTTGGATCATCGTGTGGGAAAAAGGCTCGGAGCATTGCCTGTGTTCACAGGGTAACACCAGCCCCGGTGAGCGGGCGATGCCCTGATGACACGGTGGTCTCGAGACACCTTCCGAATAGTCACCTGCTGTCAGTTCAAATGAGGCCGTCTCCCAGGGAGGAGTGACTGATTGACAGTGTTAAGGAGTCACAGTGGATGGCTTCAGGGAACAAGTCCCGGGAAGGGCCCACAACAACAACAACAACGGCAACTACAACAAAAAGAAATGACCTGCAAAAAAACAAACCCAGGTCCCATTAGGTGTGAAGAACAGTGGAACAGGCCAGCACAGGGCGAGACAACCTGCAGTACCCGCCGAGACATTCGTCTTCCAACCTGCCAGTTCTTCCAGCCTAAATGCCAATTAAGAGAGAGATTTGAGGCCCATTGTACGAATCTTGAATGCCATGACTACAGATTACACAGAGGCCAAAACTGTCTTCGGGCGAAACTGCAGTGAACTCATTGCTCATTGTAAGCTGACAGAGAGAAGGGAGGTAGGGAAAGAGAGAGAGAGAGAGAGAGAGAGAGAGAGAGATGGAGCGAGGCTGTGCTGGTGGAGATGAGACAATGTTGCACAGCAGTGAAAGCCTGTAATAATTTGAACATTCGTGTCTCATGGCTGACCTGGTCAGGCAACACTCCTGGGAGTAGCCCAGCACCTGGCTGACCCCAGCGCCTGTCTCACTCTCTCTCTTTCCCTGACATTTTCTGAGACATGACTGTGAGCTTGGTGGACTTCCAACAGTACGTACTGTACAGTCTCTTCGGCTTCCCTGTGGCCTCACCAGCAGCACAGTGGAACACAGTGAAGACGACAAGTATGAAAAAGGAAAGAAAGTAAGAGAGAGAGAGAGAGAGAGAGAGAGAGAGTAAGAGACAACAACAAGGACATAGGTAGACCTTAGTCAAATGTAGCCCTTTCAACTGTGAGGATAAAGTCATATTACTGATTTTATCTGGAGCGTATATATTTTCGTGCTATCATTGTTTACTTTTTGCAGAGATGAGCGGCACTGCAGATGACGTTGTGTAACTGGACCGGTCATCTCAGAGAGCCATATCGCAGTCTAAGTCAGAAGGGCAGATACTAAGTGTTCCATAAAGCACTTTCAGATGGTTACGTTACAACTTCAAGCTCAGACAAACCTCCTAAGACTGCCGCAGCAGACAACCAAACAATCCTCTCTTCTAATGGCTTGCACCAGTCAGCACTCGTAATACGGCACAAATATGCATTAAAAAACACAAACACAAGCTCATATATACAGTATATATATATATATACAGTATATATATACACACACACACAACACTCACTCACTCTCACAAATACATTCTTACCATTATCTCTGTCTCTATATCTCTCTCTCACTCTCTCTCTCTCTCTCTCTCTCTCTCTTTCTTACAGACACATTCCCTCATCATGCATTTCATTTAGGAGGGAGACCAGACCCGGCTGCAGAGAGCAGTGATAAAGGGGGCATTTGAGATTTTCAGGGGGGCACTATCAATCGTAAAAGGCTACAGTTAGGATTAGGCCAAGTAAAACTGAGGGGGCACCTTTTTTGTTTGAGGGTGCACCGCCCCCTTTTGCCCCCCCCTGGAGCCGGGTCTGAGGGAGACACGGAGGCAACATTATCGCCTTTCACTCTCCAGCGGGGCCGGCTCTGCACAAAGCGCCCAGCAGCCCATGAGCAATATCGAGCATGCAGCCCTTGTCTTTCCTCGTTCGCTAATTTGGCCACAATCATCCGCCGAGATTGGCTTTTCTCTCTCTCTCTTTCCCGACACTGTCAACACCAGGGGAAAATTGCCTTGCCCAAATTGCTATAGACACAGGCATGTTTGTGTTTCAGTTGGCGGGAGGGAGCAATCTTCTCCCCACCATTGTGACACCTGACATGTTACAGACTTGGTTGTTTTCCCCCCTATCAAGATGTTAGGTCATTTGTACCCAATGATAGGCATCAAATACACCACACACATAGTGAAATTACACAGTGTTATGTGCTTAAACTAACCAAGGCAGAGAACTACTGCTGTGTATCCTAGAAAGGTCACGAAATCACTAGAAAGTCACCAGAAAATGGAACGCAGCACGGCGGTCCTTTCTGTGGTCGTGGGCAGGTCGCTAATGGCCTCGGAGGCAGGAGAACGGTTAAGGCTGAGCGCGATTAGGGGGGCTCGAAGGAACAGGATTAGTAATCGTGACTTTTTATGCCTTTTAGGAGCATAATCAAATCTAAAGTGCGACAATGACCTTTAAAGCCTTCCTACTCCTTTAAAAGGTGGCTCCAAGCTGTCAGGCCGTAATTGAATTGCACACAGAAATGAATAGTCGGAGGCAGGGGAGGAGAAGAACAACGAGGCCGCCTTCCACGCGCTACACCCTGGCGCTAGCGTCAACTGTAACCCCGTCGTTGGCACAGGCTAAGTACAAGATGCCACGCCTGTGCTCTTGAGCCTTGCGAAAGGAATTACTCTTGCTGATGCAGCCTTAATCCCTCTTCTATTTTAATAAACACACACACACACAAGCATTTACATTAACACACTTATTTAAAAAAACTCACACAGTCTCACACACGCATAAAATGTTTCAGCACAAGCACGCACACAGACACACACACATCTGCACATGCATCCCTGATTTGACCATCAAGCCCTTTAATAAGGGTAATTGTGCATGCAGTTGGTAAATAACCATTAGGGTGTTTGCACTTAGTCACCTGCTGCACTGGGCCAGGGTTGGACTCCAGGGATACACAGCAAAATTGGTGCTGAATCCAAGGTGGGCTAGACCATGTGTGTGAGTGTGTGTGTGTGTGTGTGTGTGTGTGTGTGTGTGTGTGTGTGTGTGTGGTTACATGACGTGTGTGTATGTGGTCGCACCTCTCTCTCTTTCTGTTTGTGTGTGGTGACATACTGTCCCTCTCTCTCTCTCTCTCTCACTCTCTCCCTCTGTGTGTGTGTGTGTGTGTGTGTGCGTGTGTGTGTGTGTGTGTGTGTGTGTGTGTGTGTGTGTGTGTGTGTGTGTGTGTGTGCGCGCGCGCGCATCCCGCGGGAGAGGCTGTCTATCTGTGTTCAAAAAACACTCAGACAGTCTCAAAGGTCCTGTTAATGCTGCTGAATGATTTAAACTGTCTCTCTGACAGCTCTGTCACAAGGGCCAGGGGGGTAGGAGGTGGAGAGGGGGGGGGGGGGGCGTTTAGGGAGTGGGGAGTGGAGGGGGGGGGGGGGGGGGCAAGGATGAGGGAGGGGGGGGCAAACGCCTGTGGTGTGGCCCGCACCGTGTTCATTTGCTGTCGTGAACATTCCCCTTGCGCGCTGGTGGCTCATTAGTGTCAGCTTCCCCCGAGTGAGGACGCGCGGCGGACACAGTGCCCTTTTCACAGACGCCCACGTCCGCGCCGCGCGGAGGACACACAAGCAGCGGCCCCCCCAAAAACAGAGCTGACCGAAACCGTGGCGTCTGGACTGAATTAGCAACAAGGTCCAGTAAGGGTACACTGACAACGAGAAAGAGAGAGAGAGAGAGAGAGAGAGAGAGAGAGAGAGAGAGAGAGAGAGAGGGAAGGACGGAAGAGAGATTAAAACAACAGAGCTGTCAATAGCATAAGGCTGCCGCTGGTGGGGGTTGCATTTAAAATGGTGTCTAAAGAGTCGGATGCTGTGGGAGGGAGTGATTTGAGGTCTAGGGGAGCAGCGGGGCTATCCAACCCCCTCTTTGCAGCTCAGCAACAAAGCAGAATTAGGCTCTGCTGCGACTCAGCAACTGCCATGTCACAGTTTTTGCACCGACGCCAAAAATAAGTGTAGAAAATGCTGTGAGGTTTTTTAAACTGTCACGCTGATCCTTAGTAAAAACTCCGAGCCATGGTGTGGCAGTGGGCATTACTGCTGGATGAGTGCTAGTGCTCAGCAACACCTGGGGCTCCCTCGGAACAGCATCCCGTGGATTGGCAGGGCCTTGCGGGAGACTCGGAGCTAACTGATCTTATGGCCGTTTGCCATAAAAGTGAGGGTAGTGGTGGTTTCACAAACTTGACTGTTAAATGTACTGTAGACCGCACAGTTGACGAACAGAGATGCTAGAATCTTAATCTGAAGCTCTCTCTCTTTCTCTCTGAGTAGAGAAAGCAGGGGGATTAAGCATCAAACATATTCAGGTGAGAAACCAATACCATTTTAGAATGGTTGGGGGAAAAAATGCTGTGGTTGTCTTTTGTTTAATTTAGCAATGACACCGTGACAACAATGCAACACACAACACAAATGCAAAAGGTGATAACTTGAGGGGATACGGAAGAAATAGGGCCACTATTCCCTTCTAAAAATGATGTGTTAATTTAATTGGACACGCTCCACAGAAGGCTCATTGAATTTTAATGAAACTGTAACCACTGTTATGCTGCTCTCTGAGGGGCCGTTAGACAGATATGCAGGGGGATAGAAAGTGTTCAAAACTTACTTTTTTGCCTTTCAAAACTTCTCAAGTATAATCAATAAAACAAACATACTACTTGGTTTCTTGGCTTTGTGAGAGAAATCCGCACTCTGGACACCACGTTTTACTGCTGAAAGAGTAACAAATAAACTTATATGGCAACTGTAACGACCAATGTGGTCCCCTCACTAATGCAGCAGCCAGGGCTTTATGGAGCTGTGTGAGAATAATTATAGATGTTTGCCTATTGTTTATTGTACCAAGCCATTCTCTGTAGGCCTTGGCGACTATTAATTCTTATAGAATAAGAATAGAATAGAGAATATACAACAATTGATCCACATAAAACGGTTGCAACCATAAAACATACTGAGCTGTTTTGAAGCATGGTCTGCACAATGCACCACCTTAACAATGGAGGCAATAATTCTTCAGATCACCCAGCAGCAGATGTGAAGCACAACTCTCTAGAGAGCCACCGCAGATCAGTGCTGTGTTATTACATAATCTTTGGGTGATTCAGAATATTAAAGGAGGGACCTTTGGAAATGACTGTAATATCAAATCCCATTATCTGAGCTGTGCTGCATAATATGCTAACATAATACTCAGGACTGTGCCTGGTCCACTGTGACAACATATTTCTCCATTTATGTGGCATAACGGTTAACCCATCCCATACCAGACCATTTAAGAGAAAATCCAAGTGAATAAGCTTTTCTCTCGTCTTTGCAGAAGGCTCCTATTAGAGACCTCCCATACCCCTGTTTATCTAGCTATTACTTATTGACTCGTGGAGAAAGACAGAAATTCATGGAAAAAACTCCATATGGTCTGCAAAATAGTATAGTTCTGAGACGCTAACCTAATCGTGCAGCTTTCATTTGCTCTTCTGCACCGACTTGTAATGAAACAACACATGTTGTGTGTGTGTGATCTGTACTGTACTATTGTTGCACAACAAATTGCCCCATTGGGGGAAAAATAAAGTAACTTACTTACTTACTAACGTACACACCGCCACCCACCCACCCACATAATGTGCTTTCCTCTTTGACCATTAGATTGTCAAAGTCTCACTTGCACGCAATGACAAACACAGTCAGTATGTGTGCACGGGAGCCCACCATGGCTGGAAGTGTGATAATTAGGCACGCCTCTCGAACAGCGCCAGCACGGAGCGGCACTAACGTGTGCAGCTCACCACAGTGGAAATGCAATCCTGTTCAACTGAACTTCAACATACGCGGCCCCTCCGACCCACCCAGGGCACAATTCCTGGAGTCGAGATACTGCCACTGTGGGTTAGGCCCCTGTTCAAGTGACTGAAACCGAATATGGATTATAACTTGAATGAAGGTTGATCCATTTGTGACCTGGCCAGGTCTCCCATTTAATGGACTCTGTGGAATCAATGAATGAATTAAAATGACTACATGGATGCTTATAAAGGGGGAAATGCTTGTTCCCACTGAGATCCCAGCATTGCATTATCAGATATGCTATAGCTCATATCGTCAAAACGCTCAAATAATCCTAATGTGTGTGTGTGTGTGTGTGTGTGTGTGTGTGTGTGTGTGTGTGTGTGTGTGTGTAAGTGTAAGTGTAGGGGGGGGTGTGTGTGTGTGTGTGCAAATAAAATATTGCCATGTGCGCTGCATTTCACTGGTCCTTTTGGGGCATCCACTGACTATCAAGACGCCTATAGAACAACACATTCAACATCTCACAAGCAAGGCTGGTTTCTAGTTAGGTGGGTATGTTGCACGCGTCGCTTCTAGTCATATTCCGTGACTGGGCACGTCACGACGTATCAGCATTCTGTGTATCCCCAAGCATATCTCCCCTTCACGCCGTTTCGGGAGCACTGGCTACACATAACCAACAATACAGCGCGTCAACAACTGCAGTATTCTTACAATCGTACTAATGACTATGCGTATACGATCGATTATTCCAACTGGATCGAAGTCGACTTGCACCCGTGTTCAGCGGTTATTCATTATTTTCATGGTCATGAGAATTAACGATTTGTGAAGCTAAACAAGGCAGTCCTTTTATGCCACATCGAGCTGGTGTTAGAGAATGCAGCACATAGATTGTGCATTTAGTTCAACGTTAAAACAGCACATGATCGAGTCGAACTAAAACATAACTCAACTTTGATCTGCATGTGATCCGCGACTCGACATTAAACACAAAGCGTCTCAGCAGTATAGCTTCTCCAAACTAACCGAAAGTGAAAAAGAACTCCGTGTTGTTGATTAGCGGCTCAAACCCTGATCAACATTGTGAAAGACGTACATGAACAGGCTGGTTACCTGAGTTAAGTAAGCCTTCGCATCCATACTCTCGAGGTTTTCCTTGACGATGAAGTTCTTTACGCACGTCTCGCCCAGTGTCTCTCCATGATATCGCGCGCTTCACAGCACCTCTATGGCTTACTAATGCAGTGCTCAGGTTTTAGGCAATTGTGGTAACATTTTTCATGTTCGGACGTTACATTCGCAGGGACTCCTGAAAGTTTGAAATGCAAAGCAACCTTCCGAGATATTGCCTCCCACTATTTATACACGCCTTCCAGGGCGAGAGATGAAGGCGAGGAGTCAGTGAGCTGGTTGCGTTGTGTTGCCTAACACACTAGAAATACAAGGGGATTCAACGTTCAATTACTTTAACATAGGGTCATATGATTAATGGCTACCAGTGCCACACACTTTACAGTAACTGAAAATCAGCCGCTTTCCCCTCACAAAAGAAGCATCTCATAAATAACAGTTACACAGATGAATGCAAAAGCACCCTGCAGCTACTACATTCAGACCGTTGTAACCTACATGGCACTGTGTAAAGGCAGTACAAGGGCAGTCGGCCAAATGTGATCTGTGAAATATATTAAAATATGCTCTCTCTATTCAACTAAACACACAATTGTAAAAAAAAAGTTTCTATGGTCATCACAACCAATGCAGTAACCACTTGCTCCAACATTTAATATCGCATCCTGTAAGCAGATTTGATCACACATTCACATTTCTTGAGTTAGATCTCAGCGGGACACTAGTCAGTCACGTTTGGACAAGGCTGGCGATATGTTTTATCTGAACACATAGCAAATGAAGCTTAGAAAGGCCTACGATGCGAGCACGTAGCCCAAATACCTCTTTTAACACAGATTTCATATCTGCTGCCTGTTGTTGCTCTGTGTTAAGACCTTTAGGAAGTTGTGCTATTTCAAATTTCTACACAAATTATTTCAAATACTGTGCTTTCCAATAGTAGAGAACAAACAAATACACAGGACAACTCGTAAAGAAGAAAACATATCGACAGCACTGTTAGTGTTAACAAATGAATGTGATTTCCAGCAACGTGTTTACTTAAATATGCCATGATAGATGTACGTCATTACCGCGAGAAGATCTGACTGCTATTTATTACCAAAGTAGCATACCGAGTCCCCTGTGCTCTGACCAGGGTCATGATGGTTCTAATGATGATGGGGTCATTACAACTCATACATCACCCGGGCTTTTTGATCAATATACTATGTATAACCAAGCCAAGCTTGAAGGAAATTGACGTGACTCCAAGATAAACATGAGCCTGAAACAGGCAAAAAAAAGACCAAGCTGCACGTGCACCAGAATTGATAAAAGCCCAGAACCAGCCCGAGGGCGGAAACGCAGCCCCTGGCACATTGCGCCAAAGATTGCGGTCGTGTGTTTACCATACACTCATCCGGCTATAATAAGTTCCCATTTGTGAATTACTCATAGAAATGTATTTTCACTAAATAGGCTACACTACACTGCACAACACACTACCTAAACCCGTCAACCACACATTGAGAACGCACGGGGAGACACGGTGCGTTTCTCGATGTGGAAAGTGCGCCCCCTCGTAAAGCATGTTCGCATAAGATATATTCAAACTAAACACCGTCTTTTCCAAGCAGTCCGTATCAAGAGCTTCTTGCAGGCTATGGGAGTTTTCCTCCAATAACTGACCGCACACCAAAATGTGGATTGTTGTTTAACATCATTTTTCTATCATGCGACAGCTCGCAAAGTTGAGCATTTGGCCCATGAGTAAGGATATGGAAAAAATAACACCTTGCTCTCCTGATGCAACAGTATGTAGTGGGACAAAGGAAAATAAATAATTGCTACACCATTGAGGGCAGAACTGATTTGGCACAAGTGTTGCGTATAGCAGATGTAACACTGCGCAACCTGCGCCAATTTCGCTGGTTTGACATGTCGGCTCAGTTTTCTTCATATGAGTTAAGTATTCATTTACACAGCAGAAAGGGCATAAGACTATAAGTCAAATATTGGCATTTTGTGGTTAAGAGATTGAAACATCAACTGCTATTCATGCAAACATTCAACAAAGACTCGGCGTTAGTATTACGAATATTTCAATGTACCGTTATTAAGAACATTTCAGATGTTAGATATAGATAGAAAAGACACCCAGCTCAAAAATGATGAAACTCTGAGTGAAAACAAATGATCCTCTTTGCATGTCCAAAGAGTAATAGAGCTACTTATTAATGATCTAGGAAAATAACAAAAACAGGAGTAGACGATAAACATCCATATGCAGACATCAGGTCTTTGCATGGGTAATTATAGACTACACACAACATCATTTATTTCAAAGGATAACTAGTGAATTCGGCATCGGACAGGTTTTCAATGTGTTTTGACACTGCCCTATTTTAATAAATCTGACCTTTTCACTCTGATCAGAGTGGCACATGAAAGGCATTAAGTTAGTAAGTTATTCATACATTTTCATCAGTCTCTTGTGGTACGTAAGTGTGAGATATTTATAGATAGCCCAGTAGAGATGTGCTACAAAGCTACTGATTTGAAAATAGATGTTGTATACATTGTTATAAACATCGATTGCATCAATTAAAAAGGCATTAATCAATATCAGTCACACTGACATTTCCGCAGCCGATACCGTTGATCTCTGGACTTCCCGAGAGCATACTTCATGTCATGTGTATGATGGTATGATGCACACATCCTTCTTGTACATACTTTTATGAAGATTCTGTCTTTCTATACCCTATTGAACAATAAAATAGTTTTGCCTTTCCCATATCAGAGCCGATTTGAAACCGCTAGTAATCTGACCGCACACAGCGAACAGTACAGAAGACTACTACACCAAATGTCAGCTAACATAATTCTTGTAGTCGGTTTACCTGCCTTCAAGTTCTCCTGGTCATCACCCCTTCCGTGTCTCGTGTTCCGTGGTAGCTGCTGTTTACTCGGTCCACTTCATAGCAGAGCTGCACGTCTGAGGACATGTTTGTGGAGTAACGCAAGGTTGAAAAGCAAAGTCTCTCTGGTGGATGGAGATAGAGTTGAGTGGGAAGAACGAGTGAGTGAGTCTGAGAGAGACAGAGAAGAGAGAGAGAGAGAGAGGGGGGGGGGGGTATGAGGGGAGGGAGAGGCGCGTAATCAACAGAAACGGATATTTAAAACAGTCAATTTCTTTGACTCATTTCGGTTTTTCTCTGACACTCTCCAAAAATCACTTCGAAACCCTTTGCTTCCCCTTGTAAAAGTGTACCCTCATGTAAAATTGTATGTTTGAAAATACATCATACTTTTCGCATATAATTAACATATTCACATTAAGAACGCTCTAAAACGAACACACTGCACACACCAGTGTTTTGTGCACGTTCGTAGCCGATGTGTTCAAATTTCCGCTCTAAACGTTCTTTACGCTTCAGCACCATGGAGAGCGCATGCGACTCCATAGCGAGTGCAAGAGAAAGTCAATATCCGGGGTTGAGACGCAAGTTGATCACCCTCAGTGAGCACCTATGGAGCACGGGATTAAAAGGATTTCAGCCATTTGACCGGACGTGCTGTGACTGCGCAGCACTCTGTGATAGAAGATGGTTAAACCACTTTACACTATCCGAAGAACAGCACTCTCGCCCTAGGCTTCCAGCATTGACCGAGCGCATTCAGCCCAGGGCGCACAAAACAGATTTCTAGAAGCAGACATTGATGGAGTGATGTTGAGTGTATGTTTTTTTTTTGCGTTTCCTTTCCATTACGGAATTGAAACATGTTCTAAAAATGCCTCATGATTCGTCAGTATCTGACTGTACCATTCATAAAGCTGTCAATTTACAGTATGTTCAGTATAGCCCAAAACTGATATTTTATGTATCAGGTATCATGATTTTAGCCAAATAAACACGATAGCAGACTTATCACAAGCCGTATTTTACTAAGCTACTGTGACACTATCTGTTGATTTTGGCCCTGATTAAAGTTTTTTTTATTTATATATTAGCGCTACTTCATTTACACTATTCATTTTATTTCAGTGTGTATAATCTCTGTGAAAGATCAATGATGTAATCTTCAAAAACAAGCAGTTGGGCATACAGTGGAATGTTTTACTGACATCTACTGGGCGGCTACTCCATGTTGTCTGGCCAGTGTCTGAGAGCCAAGTCGGTCTTACCTGAGCACGTGTGATTTTGTTTTAAGGCATCTGGCAAAGCCGATCCTTCACTCTTTCAAACCAGCGACAATTTGTATAGGCCTACACAGCATGTGGTACAGCTGCAGTCAAACAGAACAGTTCGCGAATTACGCGCATTTTGAGATTGAGTCCTAATCACGGTGATGGTCCTCACGGGCTACACATTTCTACAGACCGATTTCACAGGCTTAATTTAGCCCACTGCAGCAGCTGTGGGCTAGTCTGATAGCCGCTCTTGGACTCCTTGTGCCCCCCCCTCTCTCGCCCCCCACCGCTTTCCATTTCCACGAGACAAAGCTGTCACTCAGAGGGGAAAAAAACAAAACATTTCTGTTTTCATGCCTGTATAGTGAGAATACGTCGGCTGCCAAATTCGTTCGAAAAAGCAGGGTCGACTTGTGCAAATACGGACCCTCAAACTGGAGCCGTCAATTATAATGGTGGAAGCTAATGGTGTTTTGGCAGTGCCTGCATTAAATCAAAATTCTGTCTTTCTGAGTAGCAGCGCAGCAGCTGCTAAATTGGAGTTTAAAGTGACAGTCTGAATATAGAATACTGAAATATAAGAGTTGAGGAAATAATGAATGAAATAAAGTTAATATGACTTGCATGTGCAGTCACTCATGGCCTGTGCGAAGAACATTAGGCATGACATGAAAAACAATCCTGATTCACTTTTCTTACATGTATTGAATTTTAAACAATTGCAAAGTTGGAATGAACTCAGACTGGCATCTGCCCTCCAATTGGATATCTACCTGATTTGCTTTGCACATGGATGTGTGTCACTATGACCTTTGGCTTGACACCTGCAATGTGTTGTGTGGTTTCACACAAATAAACAGGTGCACACACTTGCACGTAGATACACACAACTCACCACCCCCCCCCCCTCTCTCTCTCTCACACACACACAAACGCTGCACACGCATAGAGTGCATCCATTAAGACACAAAATAAAGTCCCAGACATACACACACACACACACACACACACACACACACACACACACACACACACACACACACACACACACACACACACACACACACACACACACACACACACACACACACACATGATAAACAGGTGGGGAGATGCAGAGCTGGAGACATAGCAGGAAAGATCAAGAGCTGCATATTTAAGCTGCACACCTGCTGAGTGGCAGTCAGAAGCACTGGCTTGAGTGCCCCTCAATTTGGAAGCAAATGGAAACGAAAGCTGTATAAACCATTGTTTAAGGACCATCTCCTGTCATCGCAGTACCTTCAAAGGACACAAAATACCACAGACCGAAATGTTCGCCCTGTGTCAATTACTGTAGGCTTCGGCATGAACCAGAATGTTCCTTTTGTGAATGTTTTATTCATTCCCACTTTCCGTCGCCGCCAGTATTTACATGTAAACAAGAGCAATAATGGGCAGTGCTGATTCTTCCGAGATTCCTAATACGTCTTCCAATATGCTGACCTCTTTGGTTCCCCTTGCTGGGAATCCCATTCTTCAGCTCCGTGTCAACTCTCATTCTAGAACCACCAGGTACCTCATTCCATGGTAATCCAATCCAACTCAGGGGGGTAGAGGAGCCTCTGGTCTCACTGGGGGATGACTTTCCCAAGGGCCCTGAAACCTCTTTATCCACACAGGTGCAGTGGGCCCAGCAACACTTCCCTGCGAGCTACAAGACTCTGGTGTTTATGCGATGGGCTGTTTCCCGTGTGTCAATAAAAATCTGTTGAGGAATACTGGACGTCCATCGATCTTTGGGTCATCAGGGAAAGGATGTCAATATATAGTAAGTGTAGTCAGTCTGGGGCGGGAGCACAGGGACCTTAATCCATTACCACGTGCTGTACTGTAAGTAAGTACTTTCAGCACATTAATATTGCATGCCAACTACGTGCACATGTTTAACATGGGAAAAGATAAAATAGCTTTAGATGCATTTACATTATCTCGTGTACTATCTCGCATGCTTTTTTTTTTGCCTACTAGGCAACAGAAGACACAGAATTTCTCAGTTTACAACCATGAGTGTTTTTAGAAGACTTGTGTTTGTGGTACACTGATATTGTGTCACACTGACACTATTCCTTGCTGTGGTCCGATTGATCATGGTTACGGAAATCACAGTGTCCCATATTGGTCTGATGTTCCAGTTAGTCAGCCGAGCATTGATCTGAGGCACCGTGACAATCCAATGTTTAATACATGATTTAAAGACAGAGATGACAGGGATGCCCTTGATATTGAACAGTAATCTTGCAGGCAGGGATGTGGTGGCAAAATAAGAGGTAAACTATGAATTATGTGATCACGGTAAGGTGGACTACGCCATGCAGTATCAGATATTTTAAAAAGGCATTCAGAACAAGTTTGATGATGGTGGAGGTTATTGTCCAATGTTTATAACAATATCAGTGTTATTAAAGGTGCTCCACACGATGTTACGTGGTTTCTAAGCTAAAACATCTTTTGTCGCATACAGCAAACATCACCTCTCCATCCGCTGCCTGCCTGTCCCTTGAATACACTGTAAAAGAAATGCGGTCTCTGTTGACAGTTGTTCAAAAAATGGCAATAAAAACAATCTGGTCCTGCCTGGACCACGACGAAATAAACGTTCAGGAGAGTTTCAGTCGTACGAGGGGGGGGGGGGGGGGGAGGGGCGAGCTTGCTCTCTGTTTTGTTTGATCGTTAACAGAACGTGATGTTACCCAACATCGCCTCGAGTACCTTTAAATGCTTCCTAGTGTTGACGAGTGTATACAAACAATATTGTGAATGTGGATAATCCAGTGTGAATGAATGTTAAATGTTAAAAAGTTGCAATTGGTGAATAAACTCTAATGGAGGTGGCTAAACTCTAATAAGAGGTGGATAAACTTCATTGACTTGCTTTTTTCCTCCACTACGTCCCTGCTTATAGGAATAGCATGGGTGCGTGTGTAATTTCCTGTAGTTAATTACAAGAGAATAATTATTTAATTTTCTCTCAGGCATGACAGCATGTGAAAAAAGAGAATGTACTTTAGTACTTTTCATGTAATCAATCCAACATGACATTACATTTCAATTTTCAATCTACACATTTTACCATTGTGCCAGCAATTGACAACAATTGATTTTCTTAGCCCTTTTCGAGAGCCCAGGGCCTTACCACCCAACCGCAAGCTCACAGTCAAGTTTCCCCCTTGGGCTTCCCCTGAATGCTGCAAATGCTTCAACAAGATGAGATGGCATATGACATGTAGTTTAATAATGTCCATGTCCTCTGCTATTATCCTTCCCTTGGTAAAACAGAGCTCCATACCACACAAGCCCACACTATCACTATCTCTCACTTTCCTGGTTCAAAGTTCAAAGCGACCACAATGGTCACCCAAACAGCCCATTATTTTCCGTCTAGTGTAATAGAACATGTTGATTAATGGTGTAGCCTGGCCATTTGAAAACTTCATTTGCAATTACAGGACACAGTATGATCTATTGGTCTGGCATTTTATCTAGCTCAGCGACTGACGTAACATGGCCATTTCATATTCGCGCTGTCTGTGTGTGTATGTGCGTGTGTGTATTAGACTCTGTCTATGTGTGTGTGTGTGTGTGTGTGTGTGTGTGTATATATTGGACTCTGTCTATGTGTGTGTGTATGTGTGCGTGTGTGTGTGTGTGTGTGTGTGTTGGACTGTGTTTGTCTGTATGAGTGAGCGCGCGGTGGCAGGGATTCCGAGCTGAAAGCTTAATCAGATTCATTAGGTGATTGGTGAAGACATCAAAATGTTTCTGAAATGAAATTAGACATGGCTCTCATGGCTCCGAAACTCTGAGGGGATGTACATTACGGTACTGTGGCTTTCCGGCCACAAATTAATTTCTCTCCCTCTCTTTCTCTCTCTCTCTCTCTCTCTCTCTCTTTCTTTTCTCTCTCTCATTTGCTCTCTAAATTTGCTATTGACGTGATCTTAAGGTGATCATTAGGTTATCTTGTCTCTTCGGGGAGAGAGGGGGGGGGGGGGTTGCCTTTGGTACTGTTAAAAACTTGACAAGAGCTCATATTTCTTGGCATGTTGTAATCACTAATACCCAGCAGTAGTTCACGTGTGATTAGCTCTCTGCGCCGAGAGGTGTACTTGGTTACCGCTTCTGAGACGACCCTGAGGGAGGACCTGCTGATTTATGCTTTGCCATTTTCTCATTTCGTTCCGTTCCGAAATTAGGCGGGACACATCATCACAGGGAGGGAGCGTGAGGATGGGATTTCCCTGTCGGGGGGTCCTGGGAGAGGAATCTGTGGTGGGTCTGTGCCAGAGCGCCCCTGACCCAGAATCGTCGGGACCACCAGAGTGATGCCATGCAAATGAAACTGGGCCAGAGCCGTTTGTCTTAATCAGGCCTGACAAGCCCGTGACAAACTAGGTGATCCCAAGCCACTGGGGGGGGAAACGCGGTGGATGACAATCGAAGATGTGGAATGTGGAGAGGAATGGAGAGAGAGAGAGAGAGAGAGGGAGAAAGAGAGAGAGAGAGAAAGAGAGGGAGAGAGAGAGAGAGAGAGAGAGAGAGAGAGAGAAAGAGAGGGAGAGAGATGGTTATGTTTATGGAGATATGCGTCAATCAGTGTATGATTGGAAAAAGCTATTTTCCTCCAATCAAGCATGTGACGTGGATGTGCCAGAATGGTCTTTGTTGTTCCAATGGGGGGAGTAAATAAGATGTCTCGTGCCAATTCACTACCATGGTCATTGCAAAAATAAAAATCTTACCAAATGAGACTAATTGACAACACGCTTTTGAGAAAGACCTATTTGGCCATGCATCGTCACCATAAAAATAACCGCCTCCGAAAAAACAAACAAAAAAAACCCACAAGGATAAATCTGGAAATACACCGTGGTTGTAAACGTCAGCATTTCGTGGTCATTTACCGTGCAGCAGGAGGGTTTCAATGGTGCTCAGCAGGGAGGAAAAAGCTATTATTTAGTCAATGCTGTCGGCTTTCCAACTGTACGCGCTTGGAACAACGCCAGTCCCCCCACCCCGAGACGATTCCCAGCCAATAAGCAGCCTGTTAAACGGCGGCTCTGACACAGAGCTACCATACTACATAAATCCCACCAAGTTTCAACCGAACGTCAGCCTTGCTTGATTTACTCAGCGTGTCTTTATGGCCCTATTTGTAATGCACGCTTCCAACCTCTATTACATCCTCGCCCCTTAGCATGACAACTTACAGCACAACTATACTCATATTGACATAGCCAGAGATCATGTGAACCGCAGAAACCTAAACTGACCTCTGTTTGTTGAGTTTTTGAGACACCAAGACCAGGGCATCCCCTGGCACCCAGCGTTTTATTAGACTGACCCCCGGCCGTAATGAGGGCAGGTAGGTGTTTTGTTGCTGTCAGCATGGTGGGCAGGTATTACGCTCCAACCAGGCAGGCATTTCCAGTGGCCCGCCACGTCAAGCAAGGGCAGGGGTCGCTACCTCAGCTGAGTCAAAAGTTCACTTCTCGGGCCAGCCGGCGCAATTACTCACACTCGCATAACTGCTGTTAAGCACACCGGGGAACAGATGTTCTTGGCCTCATAATAAATATGTTTACACTTTTGTTTTTGTTCACAGCCTATTATGTTATGTACAAACTAAAAGGAAACGTTTTTTATGAAAATGCTTTTTTCATTAGAACTAGAGGTGCTGATTTAATATTGCTTTTCCCCTTCAGAACTCATTATGCCTAATTGTGCAGCCCAAAAAAATTACTGCCTAACTTAACTTATCACAACTTACATTATCACAATCTTTTTAAATGGATTAGTTTCTGGTGACTGCATTATCGTCGTTGCTACAGTATAGTTAAGTATTAACCATAAGCATAAGTATTAAGTAGTAATGTAGTTTAATACCCAATAGCTCATGGCAATCTTCCATTCTTTCTTTTAATCATTCTTTCTGTCCTTTACTAAGAATCCCAATTTACAAATATTTATCTGATTTCATGAAGCGTCATTTCATGTGATAGCATCACTGATCATCACTTGTTTCTTTTTTTACTTTTGCAAGCACATTATGTATTACATATCAGCCACTCAGGCCCCGAATCTCCTCATATCAGATATCTGAATTGTCCTCAATTCAGGAGCTCAAAGCTCCTGTCCTTGTTGTCTATAAATTAGCTTATTAGCAATTCTTTGGTGTGGCACTGTTTATAGCATCTTAATTGGGGGTAATTAAGTTAAAGAATGGCACTGAGGGGTCACACAATGCACAGAAATAAATGCGTGTGAACTGATGAAAGAGCTCACCAACAGGATAATAACTCCCTCGGTTGTGTGTATGTGAAATGTATCTATTTCTATACATAATTAGTATGATACTTAAACACAAGAAAAGGCTCCTTTTTATTTATTATAAACGTAAAAGGGCCCCTGTGTTTAGACTGTCTGATTTCCCAAGCATGTCTACATGCAATGCTGCCTTAACCTTGATTTAACCTTGGTCCGGTGTTAACTAAGATAATTGCAACAGCCAATAGTTGGGTTCTCACAGTGGTTAAGAGTAGAGCCTCATGACGCCCGTATAATGAGAAGATGAGCACTATTCGTATGCAAGATGCACTGGAGGTCTGTGCTCCACAGACCCTGAGGGCAATCTCCGGGGCGGATAAACATCCTTACAAGAGCTCTCTCAAAACTCTTAAGTCTGACCTGAGATTACATCAACAGCTAAGAGCATACGGAAGACCATCTGCAGTGTTTACTCGCCATCAGGGGGAGGGATTGACACATGTTGTGTGTGTACCTCGACAAACTGTATACAGACAGTGGCTTGCTATAAAGTTTAGCCAACTTCTGTTAGTAAAACTTCCAGAACAGATTTATTTTAAAGTCCAGACTTGAGGCTGCTCAGTGAATAAATCAGGGAAGAGGAGAGGCCTACTTGGAGAGCTCATTATAATGTACTTAACATGACAAGGCCACTGTCTAACTACTAATTTCAGCAATTTTTCCCCTGAAGTACCTAGCAATATGTCTGTGTAATGGAGAGTCACTAATAGCACCTGTTGTGACACATGAAGTTTTACCTGTGTGTGTGTGTGTGTGTGTGTGTGTGTGTGTGTGTGTGTGTGTACAGTATGTGTGTATGTGTACTGTATGTGTATGCATGTGAATAAAAATAGAGGAGGAATTTAAAGCAACCAATTTGTCCCACATCTCAGGCGTCAACACTTGGGCCATGGTTTGGAAGAAATGTTGAGAAACCAGCAGGATAATTACGGGTCTCCTCCTCAATTAGAGGAGACACGCTAAAAGAGAGAGAGAGACCTTATTTATGAACCCGCTAGTTTGTAAGCATGCATTTGGCTATAGGATGTGTGTGTGTGTGTGTGTGACTGTGACTGTGCCCTGCATTGTGTCCCCGGGCCGATGCATTATTTAGCAGTCGGTGCAGATGCATCGTGAGGCAGATATTAGAAATGGCGCGCTGACAGGTGTGGCAGATCAATCTCTGACAGAAAACACAGTCCGTCTCCATCTCCCTTTTACAGCAAAGGGAAACATACGCAGCACATCCAAGTCACCATCCAGAATCTATACAGTACATAGCAAGAGTTCCTTAACATATTAGGAGTTCTCAATCCCAGTAAGAGTGTACAGAGAAGTGAGGAGTATTGAAGGTGGAGGAAATCTAGTATGGTGGACAATGGAGGATGAAGGACAACAGCATGACAGGGCTGGGGCACGAGCCAGAAAAATGAAGCTACACAACTTTCCCCTGATCCCAGAGAGGGCAATTGGCAGCGGGACAGAAAAGTGAAGTCAACAAGATCGCTGGATAAAGGGAAGAGTGAGACAAAAGGAGGAACAAACCACCTCGTGCACCCACCTGCGCCGCAGTCCTGCTCTCTCCAACTAAGAGGGGGGAGTGGCAATCGATCGTATCAAGTGGAGCAAGACGGGCGTGAGGAAATTGAAAATTATTCCTGGTGCGCGTACGAGCCGCCGCCTGACAGAGGACATCAGCGCACAGCTCCGGTCTCAGCGGGAGTGTATCGAACCCCGACACTGAGGAAAGCGAGAGAGAGAGAAGAAAAAAAAAACACTGTCACCAGAAGTTCTCTGACTTCCAAACACTATGCCAGTACATGGAAAGAAGTCTGAGCATGCGTCACGTCTGTGTTTGTTTCAGAAATGGTAAATAAAGGTAGGCTGAAGGAAAATTTAGCAAAATGAATAACACCGCTATTATTATATAAGCACAAACTCTTTTAATGACTACTTGTTTGAAAAACAAAAAATCTTGCTTATCGACAACAGCAACAACAACAACACTTCAATAACAACAATTTGCCCTCCCTTACCCTACAATCATCTTTCAATTGTAAACAGTCGAAAATGTTTAGTATTCTATCAAAAAGTCTATACCACCATCCACTATAAACTATTCGGAGACATAATTGCTGAGAAGTATCATTGCTCAGCCGTGAGCCTAAATCTCCATCCTTGATGAGGGCAGTAGCAAATCACCAGGGGGAGGACGAGCAATGGAAGACCCTTTTATTTGATGTTAATTATGCTGTAAATTTCCGCAGTGGCATTAACCATCCTTGGCTTAATCTAAAGGGAAATTATGAACCGCAATTAATGGTGAATCGGAGAGCGAGACAAGCACCCTATTCTATTTTAATGACTCTGATTGCACATCGGCTGCCATGGCTGATCATTACTCTCATCAGGGCCAAATGGTATAACAAGCAAGGGAGGGATCCGATTCACCTGTACCTGTGCAGGGCTTTGTTCACCAATAGGCAATCATTATGCTTAAATCCACCAAGAGTTTATCATGGAAACAGATGGAGGAAGTAGCAAAGAATGACAAAAGCTCAATACTGACTTGACACTGCAATCTTGGCTTCCTTTGGACTGAAAAATCCTGTGTTAAAATTGTTCTAAATCAGTAAACCGCAAGCTCAACCTTGGCATTTAGAGTTGCTTAACAACCTGCGAACAGCTCCTGAATCCATTCACCGGGGCTTTTAATCATGGTGAATACAGTGTCAGCCGGTAATTACAGTAGCCTATATATTTGATTCAAATGGGAAAAAGGGCCTACATTTGCATTAATTTATTTGGTAGAGGCGGTCAAAAGCTCCACAGAAATGGGTTTGCATACATCATGGATTAGCCTACAGCAGGATAAAATGGGTGGAAGATCCACTGCTACTCAGAAAAATAATCAAAACATATTACTGCACCAGAGGTGTGGAACTATACTGTAGATCATGCAAATTATGCATAAGACAGGATTTTGGACAGGATATCGACAGGATATGACTTATAACCATCACTGATGCTGAGGCTGAAGTCACAGTTTGAGAGCTTAGAAGAGGCACACATATTGAATAGACTGGAGCTAGCCCACGTCTTTATGTGATGTCTATATAGAATTTTCAGGGGAGAGAAGCCTTTAGGAGGCCTGCTAAAGTTAATGTTGACTGATATCTAGCAGACATTTTATCTAGAGCGACAGGGACCCACAACGGCGGGAATCGAACCCGGGTCGATGCTGACATTACCGCTGTTCCACCGTGCCTGCACGGCATTGTTGTGTGCCATGTGAAACCATTTTCTGGTGAAGTCTAAAAGTGAATCACAAAATAGCGGTGGGGGAATTCCATTGACATGCATGTACCACTACAGAAATGTTTGGTTATGACAATTAATTACCACCCAGGGTACGCTGACAATGTTGTTATGGGTGAACAGTCTGGTAAAAAGAATCCAAGGGGCTTTGTGATAAGCAGACAACAAAGAAGGCTTTTTGTTGACAATTTGCTGGCAACATTATCCTCGCTTGCGATATAACAAGTAACACAGCCTTTCTTATGATGCCACCCACAGCTCTTGAGAGCGCACAATGAAAAGTGCAGAGGGCCAGTCATAATAACCTATTCTTTTCCCGACTATATACGAATAATGGATGCTTGAGTGAAAGTGGACTGTGATGGCGTAAAGTCCAACAGGGCGGATGAAAGGCAGAGCCACCCACTGGATGGGCAGAGAGGAGGAAAGGGAGGGAAAGTCAGCCGAGCTGGACCCAAAAGCGGCGAGAGATTATAAACAGATACTGCTGCTGTAAAAAATAATGAGGAAGCACGTTTCCCCTTCAAAAGTTACCGGCGGTGGTAAACCCTCGCCTCAGACTTTATTTGTCAGCAGCTCATCTTACAACCAGAGCAATCAACCGCAGAGGGCTGAGTGAGCTGCTGATGAAACTCTTAAAATAGTTTGACAGTTTCCGGTGGTGTCATGATGAATGCTAACGACCAAGTAGTACTCCAGTGAAATCATTACAGGTTTCTTGCATTGTTTTCTTTTTTTTTTGTGTTGAGAGTTCTGCCAAAATCAGAGTAATTACATAGACACCTTGTCAGCCATTATTCAGTTCAATGAGCTTTGAATATTTCATTAGGACATTTTACTGATTGAAAAATGGGAGAAAGTAACACTATGGGTAAATCTGTTCCGGCCAAATGGGTGATGTGACTGTATTGCACATGTGCTCTTCACAGACTTTTTCAGACTTTTAGGACTGCTATTGGACCATGTGATTATTCATTCCATTATCTTGGCTAAGGTCATCCGATTTAGAAACACTTGAGCAGGGCTGTGACTTAAAAAGTAAATAGTACATCATGAAAAAAATCACGTTATAGAACCGGTGTGTTTGTATGTAGCTAATAGTCCTGTGCAATACTGTTGAAACTTTGCTTAGTGTGTTCTTATTTATTTCGTGATAACATTCATTTTTAAGTCTTTTTGGAAATCCTGAGAGGTTGGATATTTTTACACTATCAAAGAAGAATTCTCGAGGCAAAACAAAAATCTGCTCCCCTTGGTATACTTGCTCCCGGGTATTTAACACATCGTAGCCATGACTCTAACAAACTATGACTGAAGCACAAAACAACTGACATCACAAACACTGCGCTTTTGAAGTACTGTAGCAGTAGTAAATAATACGGAAGACAAACATTAAAAATAATGTCATAGAAACTTTACATAATATCTGATTTCAGCAGGTCAAAGACCAATCTCAGCTTTCCATTCATCAGCATTTCTGCTGGTGAAAACCCTGTTGCTGCCAGGGGGCACTACGGTAGCTGCATATACTTTTGAAAATGTATGTTTCAATGGGCTCTCAGGTTTTAAGATTGGCACCACTGGATACTGGATAGGTCCAGCCTGAATGTTTAACTGATAAGATTATCTGCTCCTTTAACAGGCATCCCTGTTTACACTTTAGGGTGTATGGCAAAAGGAATTTGGAAGTACTTGGGCCCAGTGTGATGTTTCATGGTGGCTTTTGGGTCCCCAACTCATCTTTAAATACATCTTCATGACACACAAACACTTCACCTGCTCAAAGGTCAGCTTTCCTTTCCCTGCTACAATACACTCACGCTATGGATTTCTGCCCAGCAGACTGGATCCAGTGCCACTCACTGCATAAAGAGCCATGGTCTTCTGTTGTTTTTGACATTTCACCTTCATGTCTGCTACTCCTAGCACCCCCATGTCTTCATGCTTTTAATTTGGGCTTTGTACATGTTTGTAATTTGAGATGGGTAGGCCCCAATGTGAGCTTTTCAGCATTTCCTCACTGTGCATGAAATTCAACACTGCCATGATATTGCAACCAGTGTCTAACTCACATTAATTTCTCATTTATTTGTAACTTCTCAGTGATTGGGTTTAATTGTGCATGGGCCTCCAGCACATTATACACTGACACTGCCTGCTCTGAAGCCTCCATGTTGTCTGCTTCCTACAAATCAGCTGGGATATGTGAACAACTACTGAGCTCTGCTTTGTGTACTGTTTCGGCCCTTTTTGTTTCGGCCCTTTTCGTCTATTTTGTTCATTATCACTTGCCGCTTTCTTATGTCTACCAGCACGCCCAATGTGGCCTATTTTACTTTGATGATAACGTTTCCAACAGAGGCCAGTTAGCACAATAGTGGGTGTGGTGTTTTTTCCTTTTATATTGTTTGAATAACATATAGTGATAAGATACATTAATAACCTTTAATACCATATACTTATAAACAAAGGATCAACATGGAACAACATGCGCAGGCATGTGCAGGCATGTCCAGACATGTACAGACATGTCTTGGATGAGAGTGAAACAGAAGAAAAGGGACTCTCCACTCAAGCAGGAGTGAGGGCAATGTGCCAGCTGGTTGAAAGGGTAAAATAGATGCAAACTGGAAAACTGGAAAGAACCAGAAAACCCAAACTGTAGCAAAAGAGCATACACAACTATGACTCAACATAGTGACCTAATGAGGGGTGTGCTCATATTCTTTAAAATGGAGGAGGGGGAAACTTTCCACCATTATGATTGGATCCTTTGGCTTCTCTGCCCTTTCTGATTGGCTAAACGAGATATGGTGACGTTCTCAGAAGGAGGCGCTTCTGAACAGAATAAAAGGGAGAGCAGAGCAGCCAGAGCCTCAGATCGATCTCGTCGAGGTACCAGCTGGTAGCGCCGCCTTCACTCTATTGCTTGGTAGTGCAGTTCAGACATTGTTTGGATTGTAATATCATTGTGATACAGTGAATAAAGATCTTCAGTGTTGAGGAGTCTCTGTCTACGTGGTCTCCTTCGGATGCTTGGTCCAGAGTGATAATTGGTTTCTTCATAAGAGTTAATTGGTTCCAGAGTGCTAATAGTCAAGAAGTCCAGGAGCGTGGAATTTTCCACCACATGGGCTTTTAGTGTAAACTGGGGTGCTGACGTTGGTTCAAAGACTTTTGCAGGCTTTGTGGCTAGTAGTCTGCTAGATTTAGACAAGTCTGTGATATTGCTGTGAAGTGCTTGGCATGGGGTCTCGTAAGCTGCCGAACGCGGTCTACACAGTGCATCCCTCTGCTACTTTAAGTTTATGTTAACTAACTCACAATCTGATGAAGGCCCCAGGCAGAAATTAGTCTGGAAATCCAAGACCCACATCTAGAACGATTTCAGGTCTGGCTATGAATAATGAAACTGGCCCAACTTGAGGGGCAGCACCAAGTATGAGTTTGAAAAAATCACTGCACACAATTGGATAACTCTACGACCAATGTTTACTAACTGAGTCCAGACCTCAGCGTTGCAGGGCTGTTGCTTTCTGTTTAACTCGCCTCTGGATCGCCTGTATCAGATACTCCGATGTGATTGGTGCAGGTCGGCTCCAAGGACATGAGTAATGAGCATCATTGCTGATTGCCAGAGTGACTTTCTGGGTAAATTCAAATCGTGCTCTTGCGAGAATTTAGAATAACGTTTAGAATAACATTGATATGGAGCTAGAGTACGTGTGCGCCGCTTCTCTACCCTCCTTAGCTAACAGTTGGCTCAAGTGTTCGAGCTTGGACATGACTTGTAGTGATGACTTCGTTACATATAATGTCAGAACATCAGAGGGTAAGTATTTCAATTTCGCCTTGTCATTTGGCACAAGTGCCATACTGGAACCAGGTTTCAGTGCCCAGCCCAAAAAGTAGTGTGTGTAGTCTGATGCTGTGCATTGTTCCTCCTTTCAAACTTTGCTCTCCATATACGATGTAGCATCTTAAATAATATCAGCACAATTAGCCCAGTAGTGCTCCTGCCTGAGCGAGGGTGGAATTATTAGAAGCCTGCACGAACGTTACATTCAATCTCCCTGTTAAAACAGAAAATCTCTTTAGCCTCAATATGCGATACTTAATTTAGGTGTCCTTCCCCCACGCTAAACAAAGCGGAGCAAATGATAGCTCCCGCTAGTTCTAGTCACGTTGCTAAGCACTTAGACTGGAAAAAGCCGTGGAAGTGGAATTGCTCCTGCTGGAGTCAATAAAGGCATCACATCCATATTGATCTGAATTACTTATGCTAAGCCTCCATTTCTGCCTGGTGAGTAAAGGGGAGCCTAACTGGCACTTAACATCTGCACAGCACATGACATTCAAAATAGTCATTAGTTTCAATTGTGGCCTAGAGAATGAAGATGCAATATTTTCACCCTCAGTTTACATGTGTTCTGGAAATTAAAACCTAGAGAATGACCTTCATAATGTTAGCCGTCTGCTCAAGGAGCTGCCTCACAACAAAAACTCATTGCTAAGCAAGCCTGGACAGCACTGAGAAATACAGAGCTGAAGAGCGTAACATTTCTTCAGGTCACTTGAAGTCTTCCTACTAACACACATAAAAAAATAGCTTTGGATCATTGAACCTTTGGCTTTGAGAATAGAGTCTGTTGGTGGTTGGCTATTGTTGTAGGTGTGAGTAGAAGAGAGAGAGAGAGAGAGAGAGAGAGAGAGAGAGAGAGAGAGAGAGAGAGAGAGAGAGAGAGAAGAGAGAAAGAGAGAGACAGAAATCCCACAGTGCTGTGTCTTTACAGTGAAGGCTCGGGGTGGGAGATGGAGGGGGTATGTACTGTAACTTCACTGCCGAAAATAAGTCGTGCAGAAGAACGCCGTGAGTCAATTCTCTTGCCTTATCTAATCTTAACCTACGGATTTCTCCTGCTCCATCTTTTCCACCCACTCTCCATTTTCCCCTTTATCTCTACGTGTACCCGCCAATACTTTCTTTTCCTATTTGTTTTGAGGTGCAAATGCTGGCAGTAAATTGCTGTGATCAGATGAGTGGCCAGCCATTAGCATGAAAACAAAAGCCCCCCATTTTCTACGCTGCACTCTGATCTAAATTTGGTCCCAATTTAGGAGCATTTTTAAAGTGCAGAGAGGAGGTCCCGTGCCTGACAGCCAGGCATGCGGGGAAGTCTTGCATTTGAGATGAGCAAACCCATTCACTGAACACTATCAGGCTAGATTATACTCCAACCGCCTTGGCACCCGCCTCCCTTTCCCCAAACGTTGCACTTGCCTTGGAAACAGGGACCAGGTAACAGGGATGAGTTGTTTACCGTGTTCCCACATCAATCTTGGTGATTGACAGGGAGGACGGAAACGTAGGCTACAGTACGAGGAGTCTCCTCTTTGGTTCTCTTTTCTCTGTGTGTTCAGAAAGTGTCTCTGACGCTCCTCGGTCCTCTTCGATAAGGATGTGTGGAGTAATTAAAGCCGAGGCCTACCAGTTTCACATCAACAGCTTTGAATGACTGAATGACAAGCGAATGCCAACGTGCTCTCCAGCTAATTAAAATGCGGCCATTTCTTTGTTTTCCATACGTTTAATGGAATGCACACTGAGGGTTGCTGTCATTTTTCTCATTTCAGAAGCTGAAATACATGCTTGAAGGCTTGCGGAAATATTCCCTCGGACATGCAGGCAATGAGATCATGGACGGAGTTATTACACCTTTTATTACCCTTTAAAATCTGCATATAGATGCAGAAGCTCAGTCATGCGATTCTCATGTAACTTGACGCGCTGTCATAGTTCCTCCCTCCACAGAAGGTGACTTCTCTGGGACTTCCTCTGCTTTAATGGGTGCTGGCAGACCATTCAAAAAAACCAGTCAACTCCGCTCAGAAAGGCTAATCTCTTAATAGATTTTGTGCCGGAATGGCTTCCTTAAAGACCTTATCAAAGAAACAACCAGGGGTCGCCGGCTCCCTTAACCTGATGCTGCAAAAGCCATTAACAACATTAGCTTTTTCCCATCCAAAGGCCATGAGAAAATAAACCCACCGCACGCTGTGTAGAACATGATTAAATTACTCTAAGCCATGCCACTGCAGGCAATATTGTCATAACAGGTTTGTGTCTCTCTCTCGCAAGCTTTCTCTGGGTGTCGGTGCGGGGGTTGGGTGCGGGGGTTGGGGCGGGGAGGGATAATAGCATATTTATGCACTTTTGCATTTATCTGCACTGCTTTACCAGGCCATTCGCAATGTGCTGTGAAGGACAATAAAGCGTGGCGAGGAGGACGTCCACACGCCACATGCATACTGATGGACTTGCTCGCCCGCTCGCCCACCCGCTCACTCGCCCGCTCCCCCGCCCGCTCGCCCACCCGCTCACTCGCCCGCTCCCCCGCCCGCTCACTCGCCCGCTCGCCCACCCGCTCACTCGCCCGCCCGGGGGATCACAGCCTCGGCCCAACAGGCTGCTACGGGGCGCCCCTCCAGAAGTCCCTTCAGCCTCACCTCTCAGGTCCACGGCTGAGAACAAAGACTAGTGATTAATAAAGAATATGTGCTTCACTTACAGTGACACAGTAGGGGCAGTGCGTAGCCCCCTACGCTGATGAATAATGTACACATCCTATAGGCTCCCTATAGGCAGCCAGGGGGGACCTCTCCACCCAGGGCCCCAGCTCACCAGTCCCTCGTATGGGCATGCGGTTGTCGAGAAACTGGGCAAGCGGTAATGAGGAGGCTGTCCGTGCTAATAAACCTCTGGGCTGGAGAGGACGCTGTCACGCGTCGTCTTGACAGCCGGTGAGTGGCATCTGTTGTTATTTCATACGAGGCCAGACGTGGAACGGGAGGATGACAGGCGTGAGCAAGCGAGCGAGGGACTGGGGACGGAGCCGGCCGAACGGAAGTGGAAGCGGAATGGCGGGGCATTGTCCTGCTCCGTGACAAGCGCTATCGGGGCTCTGCAGCACAAGGCCCCCGGCGGCGGCACGGCGAGGAAAGTGGAGCGTCTGAGTTGTTGATTAATGGTGTGTACTCTACGCCAGCGAACTGGGGAGAATGCGCTTGTCTCATTAGCGGAGAATAATGAATACAAAAGAGCACGCAGCTGACAGTAATATTACTGATAACTTTTTAAGCAGAATAGAGAGGAACAATGAGAAAAGAGGAGGAGCGTGAGAAAGAGACAAAGAAAAGGAGAGAGATGAAGAGAGAACTGCGAGTGCATTTGTTTTTGTTGAGCTTTCAGTGTAATGTTTCTAATGAACCATCAAATGGCTAAGTAAGACAAAGTAGCTCGTAATGTTTTAGGGTTTACATGTATGACCACTTACTGCCCTTTCAATTAAATGTTTATGGGTCTATTTATTATGGAGTGCAATACATGCACAACATAAATTATCTATAGTATGTATTGGAGGTCAGCATACATGCTTGGATTTATTTTTGTGTGGTTGTGAGTGTGTGTGTGTGTGTGTGTGTGTGTGAGTGTGTGCAGCATGATTTGTGCAGATGTGCACTCATGTGTGCCTGCTGTAGCTCACAAGAAAAGCGAAGATTGATTACAAATTTCACTGGGGTAGACGGAAAAAAAAAACAGAACAAGGTCTTGGATCACTTCATTTGATCACCTCACCAGCAAATTATGTATGGGAATTCTTAAGCACCTCCCATCGATCCCGGGGAAAACGTTGCCACGGGGTTACTTGTAATCTCTGGCAGGAATGCCCCGGTTCATCCGGAAGATCTGGGTGGCTGAACGATCAAATTATACCGGTGTTGACCCGACACAGGCCATCTCTGGGGCACAGCTCAGATGTGCTGATGCATATTAGATGAGGAAGTAATTGTGTTGCCCGTTTAAACGCACATTTGGCAGGCCAACCAATCAGACTGCACCTCTGGCAGTGCCGTGGTGAAGCCCTTGACAGCAGGAGGATGAGGCAGGCAGGCATGAGGCACCATTCCTGGGTTGCTCTGTAAATGATCTCTGCCACTTTTAAACACAGTGAAACCCACTGCAGATCTTAGGCTTTTTTACAGGGGCAGGAGCACAACACAACACAACACAACACAAACTGCCAGTGATGCATAATTCCATATGTAGAATTAACCATAGGTGTAGAGGTGATGCAGTAGTGATAAGGAACTAAAGCAAGTGTTCAAGTAAAGTGACTAGCAAACACTTTTATCCAAAGTGACACAGACGTGCAACAGCGGGTTTGGGGTCAAACCCCGGTCAACCAATCGTTAGATGGCGTTAACACTACAGCAGCTGCCCTGCCACGCTTGTCAAATACCAATGCCCATATGTCATAGAAAGAGCTTGTATGAAATATGACATTACTCATAGCAAGGTATCGTTTTCCATTTAGTAGCATTCAATCTATGTGACCTTAGTTTGTGGCCTTCCCCTGCGTCAAGTGAAATTTCTACACCATCCATGAGAACTGCATGCAGATATAACCTGCGTTGTGTGGAACCACCGTGGTCCAGCCCTGCACACGCCCGGACTCGAACCCGCGAGACAGCAGCACCTCGGATCGGGAGTCGAGCGCGCTAACAATCCAGCTAAAAGCCCAGGCTACTAGCTTTCATGCCAGCAGCGCTCTTGAGGCGTCGGGGAGTGAGGTTTACTAACGTTCCACAGCACAGCTAACTAGCTGGCACCCATTACACAGAATCATACAAGGTATTGTTTTCCAATTAGTAGCATTCAATCTAGGTGACCTTAGTCAGTGAAATTTGTACACCATCAATGAGAAGTGCATGCAGAATCTTGGGGCCAGAAGGACAGCAGGGGGTGGCAGTCAGTATGGGATGCAGGCTTGTTACTTCGGCTCTGCTCCTTTTAATCACCTTGACATGTTTAATCAGTGTAATGTATGTATTGACCGCCTTTCCTCAGGTCCCTGTCTTCAGCTAATTGAACTGATTCATAATAGGAATCACACTCATGATTAAGCATAGCGGCGCCGGCCAGGGTACCACTTTCTATGTCCTCGCTTAACCCACCCCTTTCAAAACGACTTGTGGCAAAAGGAAAACGTTGCATGCCATCTGTATTAGTTCAGTGTGTATGAATCCTGTGGGAGAGAAGGCGATAAACACTTCTGTCCCTTTAAGCCCCTAACAGGGTCTTGATCTGTGGGACTATTGCTGCAATGCCAATTCTACCATATTAGAATGTAATTTCCAGGGCACTTCATTTATCACTTACACCTGCCATTAATTGCTAATGAATATCTCATTAAATGCTCTACTTATTGATTGGAAGAGCGGTTGGAGTGCATAACCGTGATTGAATTCCCATAAAAAGAACATTTAGAAATGTTGCAGCATACAGGGGGGGGATTTCATTTCAAAGATTTTTTTTTTTTTTTTTTTTTCTGGATGACTACAAGTACAAACCACTGTCATGGAGGACGAGACATAATCATCTCAGAACAGAGCAGACCAGAGCAGACCAGAGAGAGACCCGGAGCAGAAAAGACAAAAGAACAAGAGCAGGGCAGACAAAGGCAGAGCCACGACACCCCAGTGTAATTGGTGCTACTGTGACTTGGCGACCGTCATGAAAGCTAACTTGACACCACCACTCCAGTGTGCATTCACCCCATTCATAGATATTGGCCGACAAACAAAAACTCCATCAGCGGCGGCTGGACCGAGGGGAGGAGAAGAGAGCAAGATGAAAGGGATACGAAGGCCACTTGCGTAGTCGGCAGGGTTTAATTGCCTCTGTCAGCCTTTTCAGAGGGAACCTAGTGTCACACAGAGATCGACCAGACAACCAATGGCCCGTCTCAGCTGCAGAAATCCACCGGCTCTACCGCACAGAGAAGGAGGCTGCTGAGTGAGTGATGAGAAAAACAAAAGATGTGGAAAGAGTGGGTATTTGTTTCAGTAATTACAAAAAAAATGCACAAATCTCTGACATCCCTCCCCCACACACACACACACACACACACACACACCGCCCCCCTCAATATGTAACCAGTTGTGGAAATGGACAGATCATGAGCTACATCATCATTAAGCAATGAAGTTGGGCAGAAATAGGAGGAAAGCAGCGTGCTTTAGGGGCCAAACAACTACGCTCCTCATGGGCACTTGGGGAGCAGAGCAAAGTCTGGAGTGTTTTGTCTTTTGCACTTAATAAAGGCTTTTTGTCTTGCCGGTCCCATTCTTCACACGCTTCCTCCGTTATTGCCCATTCTCAAAGGCTCTCATTATTCGGTTAGACGTGAGTGCTACTGAAGGTCCAGCTCTCCAATACCATGAATGTGGCAGCCAATCCTTTCTTCAAATTAGTTGTTTGGGCCTTAGTGTCTCAGAGTCTTGCTGGTGTGCACTGCGCTTTAGAGTTATCGTCACTTGAACAGCAGCACACCGTGGGGAACAGTTACACTACACAATTCATTAAGTAAGCTGCTCATGAAATGGCAGCTTTGCATTACCCTTTGTTGCGCACCCCTGTTGTTTAGGACAACCTAATAAACCCAATGCATACAAAGTTTCACCTGAAGTTAAAGACCGGGCTTAATGCAGACACTCTCTGCCTCAACCCACAGGGGTGACTTGCAAAGGCTACTTTCTAGGAGTGCCAGAGGACAGGATTGATAATGTCCCTCTTGGAGCTACTGAGCTCTTGCTGAACCATTGTGACTCTCTCGCCCTTGCCCCCAATGCTTGGTCTGGTGAAAAAAAGGGTCTCCCCCCTCCTGATGTCCGTGGCTCTATGCCTAGAAAGGGAAGAAGGGAGCCAGAGACACTTTGTCTGGTAATGGAGCCGTATAGGATGCAGCCCCACGGAGAGAAGGGATCTCCATGAGTACTTGCATTAGGATGAATTGACAGTTCAATTAGCCAGAGTCCTCCTCAGGCTAGTCTCGGAGTCGTGCTGTGGGACCTGGGTGAAGTAGTTGGTCTGCCAGGCAGCTATCAGAAAGAATTCTGATATTCTTGACGGGATTTTTGACATTTTGGTGAATATAATATTTAACGACACCGACAACAGAGCTTTGACTGACAGAGTATCCAGGATAAGCCACTCGTCTGTTTATGGTGTCCATTTACAAACATAAGTGAGGTTTCTCTTGTGGATTTTAAGTTTTGTATTGTTCTTACAGAGGGTCATGTGAGTTCTGAGGGGAATTATGAGGATGCAGTACTGTTGGTATAAAGTCATGCATTCCCTCTCCCCAAGACCACAAATATGCCTCAGGCATACAGTACACATAAACTTAGACAAGCGCTAACTTCAAAGTGGCACAACAGGACAAGGATCAGGTCATATCCATTCCATGTCCACGCGTTATTTTCAATAGGTTGTGGCGTTTCTTGGTCTGGCATGCTCTTGGATGTACCCTTCCTCTCAACCTCACCTTGCTAAAAAATAATTCATGACTAACAGAAAACACTGTTGTGCAAGAAACATTGTGAGAACAAAGAGTCCTTCAAAGGGAGGCTTGAGCATTGATGCTGGAGATATACAGTACCTGTTAGCATGTGCTGATGTACAGATGAGGTCATCCCTCTCCAAGAACTGGTAAAGATGAGGGCTTTAAAAAATATATGGTGGGGTTTCAAATGAAACTGTGTCCCAAGGATTCATCATAGCCTTGTGGCATCAGATAAGAGAGCATTTTACACAACACAATTGCTGCAGCTACACAGAGAATCCCAGATCTCTGTTTGGCCTTTAATGATGTTGTGGAAGGATTCTCAAGGTCTCTCTTCTGTAAATCCAGTATTTGTGATTTTGTCGAGAGGACAGAATGTGAAAGTGAGTCCAATTAAGAGTGAAAGTGTTCAGGGGGAGGCAGTCTGCTCCATTGCAATCCAACAAGCCATTCTGTCCACAGACACCACAGGATTAGGCTCACTGTCAGAGAGCAATGGGTGTGGGGGGGGGGGGGGCATGGTCACTGAGGGGGGTGGCACCTCACCTCACTTGTATTAGTTATTTTACAAAGTTGCTACATAATAGAGAACATCCTTCGAGCCTTTTGGATAACCGTGTTGGTCTGCTTGCCTGCTTCTGCAGTATGTCTGTCTCGTGTGTTCTCTGATGCTGTGGCCGCAGCTCATCAATGGGATTTGGGACACCTGACCCGGGTGTCCCACCTCTTTATAAACCTGCTGTCCTCTCTCCTGTGCATTAATTTCTTTGTGCATGCAACAGCATACGTTCCATTAAACCATGCACACCCCTCACCCTACTTACTTTACTGATTTCCACACTTCATGGGTGTTATGTTACGCTGGTTTGTTTATTGGTGTTATTTTCAGTATAATAAATTACTTTTTGCTTGGGTTTCTTGCCGATGATGAACAGAAGACAAGTTGCCTCTAAAATAAACCTAAAATATTATTCTTCCCAACAAACCAAGCTTGATATTGTTCAATCTTTCCTGACAGGACCCAGAGCTTAAAGCAAGGAATAATTCTGTGCCTGAAGTCATTTTCAAGTCTTAAAACAGCCTGGCCCAGGCCTATATTGAGGCACAGTGCCTGAAAATGTCAAGCCCTGTAGGACCTCACATGGAATCTGATCAGACCTTTCTGAGTAGCAACCTCAGTCTTTTCCATGTCTGACATCTATGTGTCTGTGTGTGCGTAGAGTACAACTCACAAAATCCAACACACCACCTGATGTTTCATCTGTAACACACTTACAGAAACTCAACATGCATTCCTCTAAACCGCATGTGGGCCATTTTCCCCACACGGTTCCTCAAAACACTTAACTTGCTCATCAGAAATGTGTGCAGCTATTTCCTTATCTATGGTTGTTGTCGAAAAACTCAGTCATGTTTTCCTCTTCCCTCCCCTCATCTCATCTCCCCGTCGGCCCCGCATTCCTCTGTCCTCCCGTGAGCTGTTTTTATCTCCAGCTGCAGAAGAGCATCTATCATCTGTTTCAGAGAGCTGGCTGCATGGCTGAGAGGCCCTGCATGCTACCAAGAGGCTCTGAACCCCTATTGGCTCCTCAGATCAATTAGGGATGCATCTGGGTTTATCAGTGTGCTGGGGAATGCACTCTCTGCTATACATACACACCGATATCGAGTGATATGTGTTTATCTTACTCAGGAGCCTTTCAAACCCCCGGTGTGAGCATATGCAAACAACAGATATACACACACACCCTTATACGCCAAGCATATACACTTACAATACAACATCACTATTCATCAGCCCAACTTGAAAGTCTCACAAGAACGCTAATAACAACAGAAGCTCTGAGCTTTATGCCAAGAAGCCGACAAAGGATAAATCCAATCTTGATGCTATCTGCATCAAATATTTTGTAAAATGTGCAGATTTATGGAGTGCCCATAAATCTGTGCTATGGCACAACTGGGTACACTGAGATAAACAACGCTGGGTCCACACACTGAGCTACACATTTAACAGTTTTTAATCGGGTAACGTTTCGGGCGCACGCCCGACTAGACAAGTGCGCCCGAAACGTTACTAAAAAACTGTTAAATGTGGAGCTCAGTGTTTTTAAATCGGGTAACGTTTCGGGCGCGTGCCCTTCTTCAGACTAGTGCGCCCAAAACGTTACCCGATTAAAAACTGTTGTGAAAACACAATGTGGAGCTAGGTGTGCTGACCCAGTGTTGTTTATTATCTCATGTGCTAACCTTTTGGAATCCGGCACCTGCTAGGATCTGGATGTGCGCACCTACTCTTTTAAATATACAGCTAGGTACACTGTCAATACTATATGTCCATGTGCCCATGGGGATCAGGGTTCAGGCCTGACCCGGGTCATTTCCCGATGTCAAGAAGGTTGTGTAATGTGTGTTTACTAGACAGGCATTTTAAAGCTTAGCCTACAGTATGTACAGCATAGCCTACAGTATATCTAATAGGTGTAATTAATATCATTATATGAAGTTACTTACTCATCTTCTTACTCATCATGCACTTTATATTATTTTATCATACTCTCCCATTGTACACTTACTCAATTAATTATTTTGATGGCCACTGTTACACTTGAGTTATTTTCTTTATACAAAACAATACTAAATCTTTTGTGAAATCCTGCCAACCTCTATACCGCATGTAATACCCCTCTGCAATATCACTTAAATGTCAAATGATCCAAAATGTTATTTGACTCTGATGTTAAAAGAAAAACTACTTCTGTAAGAAGAATTATAATTCAGTCCCTATATATGAATGCCAGTGTGGGTCAAAAGGGTCTATTTACTTAGACAAGTGGCGAGTTCTGCATGATAGTATATTTGAGGGAGAGACTAAATTACTGGGCTATTCACTGAGCTCGTGTATGCAAATGGTTGCACAACTGAACAAAAAAAAATGCTCAGACCGCTCAGACATTTGGGAAACCTTTAACTTGTTCTTTGAGTCGGTAACGGTACAGTAACCTCAGTCGATGCACTCTAGTTCTTTCTGTGTCTTTGATATTTGAAACTTTCTTTGCAGTCCACTTGCACACATCATTACTAGTCTAACAGTCATAATAATCAAAATAATAGTAGCCTACAGATGCCTTCTGTGGCCAAGTGCATTTTGTTTTGTATTGGATATCTATCGATGGGTCAAGCTCATTGCTACCCTGCATGATTATTGATTATTGACAGACTGTGCACATATTTACAGATTTGATGATGCAGTTCATTACGCCCCTAAATGTATTCTCTGTTCCTCTAGTATACATTCATAAGTAACTTCACACTAATGGACTGATACATGACCTGAAATGATTGGTCAGAAATATGCTGGTTATCCAAAGTAGAATTCCTCAGCCATGATATTGACTGATTATTTTGCTCATTATATGTCTTGGTAAAGGTTAAGGTTAAAACATTGATTTTTCTTTAAGATACCTTTTGCTGATTAGATTGTAACATTCCCAGTTCATTTCAAAATCATGTGTGAAACCCCCATGCATTACAATGTAGTTGTGTTTTCAAAATGAAACACTCAGTCAGGGTTTTGTCCAGCTCCAGTATAATTGTAAAACCAAATGGCTCTCCAATATGTGCCTACAATAATGGCAGTGAAAGCACATCTGCTGACCATTGTGATGCTCGTAGATTCACAAAATCTTTTACAAACAATTGTGTTTGTATGTTTATAATTACAGTACTCCCTGTAGCCATATTTCCCAACCCAACGTCTCCATTCTGTTAACACATTACACTACACTAAGGAGAGCTTGGCCTACAAGAGATAACACTTTTGTGGACTGGAGGCTGAATCTATTCTAGGAGCAGCCAATGATTCGCTAGCGCTCGCGTCATTCTGAGGTAGCCTACACGTCTTTTCAGGAGGATTAGGAGTGACCACAGTTTCCTCATTACACCAGGTGCTACCGCCACCCTCACAGGCTGCTCACAGATATGATACAGTACGTACGCGTTCAATGCTGACGACACAGCGAGTATCAGAGACTCATTAATGACTCAAATCCAGCCAGATGTTCAGATTCAAATCAAATTTCACAGTTAGCCTGGGATATGGAAGCGGCCTGCATATTGTTATTGTGTGCCATTTCATCATACCAGACGGCGGATTAACTCTGCGATCCTTGACCAGCTACCCTCCTGTTCCCTTTTAGAGAAATATGGCGCACAGAGATCATAAGGAAATCAAGGAAGCCAACAAAAAAAAACCCCACTCTTTTCTAGTTAGTGTCATTTCTCTCATTGCTTGAGCTGGTGAATCAAACATATATTTGTGGATACATCTCTGTAGTCTGAGGTTAACTGAAGTAGCACAATAATTTCATCATGGCAGAGCCTCTGCCCATGCCGTGTGCTTGCTGTCCAAGAAAAATGAGTGCAAATGATGCCAACCAAGGCGCAATACATCATCTTTGCACAGTTATGCTTACACAGCCAAGCTAATTAAATGGCAAATAAAGTCACTGCTATTATATTAAATTAGGGTTTATTTTACACAAGCAATTAACAGATAATTGAATCAGTTTCTTCTGAGGAAACCCGATTGCTTCGCTCATGGTGATTATTGGCAAGCATGTTAACACAGGTGGCTGATTTTAAGATGAGGTTAGCGTAGTTCCAAGAATGTTGATTTTACAGAATTAGAACAATGAATAGCAAAAAGTAAAAGTCACACTTTTTTTATCAGCTTGGGATCATATTTGACATATTTCAGTTACTTTTCAGTTACAATCTCCCAGAAAAAAAGACAGATTTCTCTCTCTCAAATCACATACCTGTTGCTTCAGTAGTTAGAGTTAGAGTGCTTAGGAGTGTTTTGGGGGCTATAACATCTTTAGCTAACTATGAAAGAACATCAACTAGAGTAAATCTAGAAGTAAATCTAAAGTTGTACATGTTCAATTACTATTGGCCTCTTGTCATTGGACCAACTGACCCCAAAAGAACACTTATCATAAACTATTTCTTAAGATACTGACAGGTCAACCATTTTCCCTGTCAATATGTTCTGACCTCACTCTTCCCTACACTACATGCCCTATAGGAGACAGCTTGTGTAAATGCATTCTGACATTAAAAAGACCTTTTTCCAGCCATATGTGGCATGATCTAGTAATTGTAACGAGCTAGTGAACAGCTTGGGCATACGTCTGTTTTGCAGGGAGTGTGAAACATCTCTTTTAAGTGTGTGTTGGGAGTTTTCCCATGGGCCAGTGCACAGGGATGACTTTAGAAAGGCACTGATGCAGTATATGAGCTGTAGACACGACGCCCCTTCGTGGATCTTACTCGGAAAGCAGGAATGGCTCCCAGACTGGGCCGCCCACTGGGCACGGCATAGAGCGAGCCTAGGCGTGGGGCTTGGGGGGGATAGTTGCTACAGTACTGTAGGTGCAATCAGGAAGAATGTGTTCTGGGAAATTACCCATCAACCCAGTCCAACTGATGCACTGTAATTTCCCATTAGCCGTTAGCCTGGGTTTCCCATACTGCCTTGCGCGGTGATTTCTTTCACGCTGCTAAGGCAGTCTGGAAACTAACGCCCCCATGTTCGCCTGATGTTGGAGGCCAATCACAGAACAGGGGAGAAAGCAAGACCATGAAGAGCTATGCAGAGACGCATTTGATTGACATCCGTGGCGCCCAATGAACGGATCTGGGCATTTTTTCAAATACGAGAAAATGAACGTCTGGTTGCCAGACCACGTCTCATTTGAGAAGTGGGAGGCGTTAGCCAGGCTAATTAGCCGCGGCTTATATATTGATTTTGCAAAATGTATTCCGCTATGAGATTAATACAGGGGGGCAGTTGATGTGGTGTTAATACGGTTTTAAACTGTATGACACTGCACCGGGTGGCAATCGCCAGCTGTAAAATAATAGCTGGTGCATGACTCCACTTTCTGCATTTCTCTCGTGTTAAGCAGCTATTAGTTATTCATCTTAGATGATAGAAATGATAGGATACATACAAAAAATACTGATGACTTGCAAAGAGAATGTGCATGTGTATTTCTTGCCACAATTTCTTCTTCTTGTCATATATTGACAAGGACAGCAGAATATCTCTGTTGGCCTCATGGATTCATATTAACAAATAAAGTGACATACCAATAAAAGCATTCATTTTCATTTAGATTACTCTGTCTGGTTCTTGGGCAAATAAGAGATACCATTCTTAATACAATACTCTGCCCCAGGGGCAATGAATACTTTAGCTGCATCATACTGTAGGTATACGTTCCCTCACAGAGACGAGCAATACATTACAAAAACATCCCATTCTTTGTGGGTTATCCATTCACAAACACACTGCATAGACCTTGATTTCACAGAACAGATCTTGACCTTTACTTTGAGGAGATCTTTGCATTTAGACTATTTCACATTTAATTTATGGCCTGTACTGTACCTTGCTTTTATCAAGGTCTTAACTTGCTGGAGGCGCGCTCACACGCACACACCATCACTTTGATTTCTACTATAAAACATTTTGTCCTTTCTTCCTTGCCTCCCTCTCTTGCTCATTCCTGTGACAGGAAGATTGGACCACAGGGACAAAACAATTGGCTCAAATGACATGGAAAAACATATTTGTTGATTTGTGAGCTCCCTTCCCAGAGTGCTTGCCTGTCTCTACGTATACATATAAATTAGCGAGAATGTGTGTGTGTGTGTGTGTGTGTGTGTGTGTGTGTGTGTGTGTGTGTGTGTGTGTGCGTGCGTGCGTGCGTGCGTGTGTGTGTGTGCGTGCATGTCGGTGTGTACACATTTGCATTGTTGTGCAACAGTGTTTCTTTACAGCAACTAGAAGAACTCAGAACAATCTTGCCCTCTCAATGAGTAGGGCTGTTTGTGCTCTGGATCTTGGCAAGACAAGCTGTTACAGAGGAGGCAAGTTAACAGGTAAGGATTACGCTCTCTGATGCTTCACTGTTTGAATCTTAAAAGAAAAGTCATTGAGTTTCCTCTTTCGAGGAATTGCCAAATCGTCACTGGGGGCAGACGGTGGCGTGTCTGCTTCGAGGCGCTGAGATGAGCCCATAAGAAGTCATCATGGACTGATTGTGCGCGTGAGACTTGTATGTTGGGAGAGTGAATTATTCATCCCGAGTTGATTGCTGTAAGGGAGGGATTTGTTTAAAAGCTGCAGTTGCAGGCGGGAAAGGGAAGTCGTACTTAGCTCCTCTGGCATGAAAAATCTAAGAGATTTGGCTCCTTCGTGAGCCAGGATTATATCTCAGTATGCATAATGCAATTTGGAACTCAACCAATAATTGTCAATTAATTAGGGTTTGTAAAATGTGATTAATTCAGGATTCCAATATCACATGATCATGTGTCACGTTACCCTGTCTAACTCTCCACTTTCTCCACTGTCTTTCTTGAGGCCTCTCATATACACATACTGACAAATACATTCAGTGACAAACAGACATACAATATTTACACACACACACACACACACACACACACACACACACACACACACAGACACAGACACACACAGACTACCTTACAGACACTGCTCTTAAGATGCTGCCAGCAGTCTTCACTTATTTCACCAGCTCCTCATCTGTAGACCATGACTCTTGTATCCTAGCAACGTGATGTGAGCACGGGAAAGACATCTTTGCAAAGAAAAACAAAGCAAGCAACCGCAGTCTGGACATGCTAATCAACCACATGGTTGGAAAGATAGGGATGAGCAAATAAACACATACATTGCATACACATACAAATACATACATATATATGTTTAGGTTTGGGAACCAACATAATAAAACCTAAAACCGAATAGAATCAAGGTTCAAGAATAAGAAAGAGCCAGATAAGCAAAACCGAAAATCTAAATAAAAAAATATGTGTTTGATAAATAATATATATATTTTTTTTTTTAAATAATACGTTTAACATTTGAACAACACCCAATCCTACGTGTATATATATATATTACTGTAGGTGTTGCTTTCTAATGGTATCTGCCATTTCCTTCAAATGATGCACCATCTGTAGTTTAACGTTCTTTTACACCTTTAAATATCTCTCCAAATGGAAATCTGCTCTACAGTGTTTCATATCTAATTCCTGTTGAATCAATACTGAATAATAATCAAATCAAATTGAATCAAACTGGTAGCTAGTAAATAATAATTGAATTAAATTAAATCAGGGCATTTGTATACCAAACCCTTGTGAGGTACCGGTATGGTGATCCATCTGTTAACCTAACTTTCTCAATGACTGTTCCATTTTTCATGGTGGCACTGTATAGAGCAACCAAAAGATCAGCTGAAAGATTTGCGACAAAGACTTAAACATACTCACAGAACGGGGGGGGGGGGGGGGGGGGGGGGGGGGGTACATTGTGTTCTTCTCATCTATGGATTGTTATCACTTAGCCTTAGCCTTATCCACTTGAAAGAATAGGAGAGGAACAAACCTCGCAAAGCCAACAGACTAGCATTGTAAGGACTCTTAGAAACGGCACCTTATTATTCAGTCATTTTCCCTGGCTTAGCATTTCCCAAAAGCTATTTGGAAAAGCATGTGCAAACACTCAGGATGTTTATGTTGTCACTCCACACATAAATGTACACTCATAACACAATTAGCTTGTGACTCCAATGGTGCAAACAACACATTTAATTGTTCGCACACAGCTAACAAGGTGCAATAAGCAGCAGGGATGGCCAAGGAATGACTACACGAGAATTTGTGATCTGGTATTCTTTGGTACAATGGAAATACGTATCATGGAAAAGATGCAAAAATGAAGCGATGATGCACAGAGTATGAACAAGTGAGAGAGGATGTCATATGCTAGAAATACTGAAATTATGTTTTTACTTTAAATAAAAAAGATGGACTGAAAATAACAACTATGTGAACATTTCAGACTAGAGATTAAATAGAAACACACTTTATATTCTGCTCGCAATTCTCCTTGTCAGAAAACAAATTTGTGTGAGGGGAAAGTGTTTCTGTTGATTTTACGACTTGACGTGCCTTCTGTGAGATGCTTTGTTCAAACTCACCGGAGCCCTTCGTGTACACTAGGCACAGTGACAAGATGAGAAATCAGTCAGGGCAAGTACAGCCATGAAGATCACCAAGTGCCTGTTGGAATTGCCACTTTTGTACGACTCATGATGCCAAGGCATGTTTAGTAGCAACTGAAAATATCCCTCTGAACATTTTTGTCCCAAAACATCCTTTTGCCTTGGCATGTAGAAGAAACAGGTGTGCCACAGTAGCTATAACATTAGATGAAACTGACACACTTGTGTTCATAATTTGTAAGAGTGACTCACAGCAGCCATATGGTCATTTTGGCAGAGGTAAACACACGACAGCTGCTGGTGCCAGACCTCACCGTCAGAAGAACAACAGACCACCACAGCGCATATTTATCAATGTGTTTCAGAGGCCAATGACAACATAACGCAAAGGCAAGCTAACCCTGATGAGCATTTCATCTACTATGAGATAGAAGTGTAATGTATGTCTGTGCAATGTATGTAATGTGCAATGTATGTCTGTGTCAAGTCTCTTGTGCGTTCTATGTTATGCAACATGCGACTTTACTTGCCCAAGACAATTTTCCCTCTTTGGGACATTAAAGTTGATCTTATTTGATCTTATCTTACAGTAAGTCATCAGACCTCCATTTTCATGCCAGGTGGATCCACATGGCAAAAAATCGACATAAATCATTGGTGCCTTTGTGCTACACGAGAGTGAGGGATGAATTCCGTTTTTCTCTTTTCCTGACATGCAACATGTTTGATGATTGGAGCGAATTCTCCAGTCCGCTTATTCCATCCCCGCTCTGCAGGAGAAGTTCTATTTTTTCACCCGCGCAGACCAGAGACAAGTAAAAGCAGCCCAGTTGAAGGGAGAACCCTCTTGTGGCTCCAGAAGAGGCCAGAGGGGGTACAGCTTTGGAGACCTGCCAGAACTGGATATGGCAGAAGAAAAGGGCATTTCCACTACTGGCTGACCAGTGACCAGTCATGAGGGAAAGCCTGCATACATCACAAGTGAGCTAAATGCTTTCTGATGTTGAATACTTGTTTTTTCCCCCATTAATTATAATTTATTTAGGCCTTTGTCGAGTCAAGCCATGTGAAAGCTGCGTAATGAACAGCCTTGAAAATGAGTCATGCCATGCACTACCTAAGCTTTTGCATAATTGAAATGGACTACTGTTGTTGTTGCAAAGTGTCTGATACATGCACATTTTACACAAGACATGAATGATTCATCAATACATTTTTCATTGTTTGTGCCAAGCGGCACACCTCACAGCAGCGATGCTGCATGTACTGTACTGTACTGTACAGGTGAGATTGGTTTCAGATTCTCACTAAAAACACATCTGATGGTCAGCCCAATGCTGCAAATGCAGTTTATTATTTTGCAGTTTATTATTTTATTCATAGTCTAGGACAAATTGACCAAATGAAATTATGTTGGTGAGTGTTCTATGATACCATTTATAGTAGTAGTTCTAGTGAGAATAATCTTTGATATGTCTAATACAAAGCATTTTTTGCAAAATATGTTTTATTTTTCATTCACAAAATGCATAACATTTTGTCAGTATGCACAGGGTGGACCAATCTAAAAGTCAAAGTACTACTAGACAAACCGCTTAAACGCATGAAAGAGATAATAGCAAAAAAACAAAAAAGCGTGAAAAAGAGCAAAGAGAGATCATCCCAACATCACACATGCTCTCCGTCAGTCCTGACTGCCCACATGAATGCTGGCACAGCGCTGGGTTTTGGACATCAGTAAGAAACTTGGCCCTGTTCGTCACGGCCCTCGCCAGAGTGGGAAGAAGATGAAGACGAAGATGAAGACTCCGCACCTTTAATGGGCTCAGGGGCCGGCCGGGAGAGGCTGGCAATTAAGCTCCGGAGCAGAAGTGGGAGCCCATTATCTTTATATCAGCACACCTGCTGCTGCTGCTCCCCCAGACCCATTAGAGAGGCCCGATGCCCCACGCCCCACGCCCCACGCCCCACGCCCTGCCTCTCAGTCTTCTCCATTTACCAAGCCACTGGGGGGGTAATATACATAAGCTCTGATAATCGAGCTGGGAGGCCCTGTCTGTGTCTTCGTGTATGTGTGTGTGTGTGTGTGTGTGTGTGTGTGTGTGTGTGTGTGCGTGTGTTTTGTGTGTGTGTTTTGTGTGTGTGTGTGTGTGTGTGTGTGTGTGTGTGTGTGTGTGTGTGTGTGTGTGTGTGTGTGTGTGTGTGTGTGTGTGTGGTTCGGGGCCAAGAGGCATCCAGGCTCTGGCCATATACTGATTAAGGATGCCAGATAAGGGACAAAAGAGAGCTGCAGTGGGCTGCGTTTGGATAGGGATCAGCAGAGCCCTGTTCCGTAATGACGGGGAAATGGGCAAACATCAGCATAGTGTAATGTGTCTGGCCACACAGCATAGGAGCACGGAGACATCTCAGCGGTGGACGAGAGGTGTGTTGTGTGAGCTTGCTCTCTCTCTCTCTCTCTCTCTCTTACTTTCTATCTCTCTCTCTCTCTCTCTTACTTTCTCTCTCTCTCCCTCTCTCTTACTTTCTCTCTCTCTCCCTCTCTCTCTCTCTTACTTTCTCTCTCTCCCTCTCTCTCTCTTACTTTCTCTCTCTCTCCCTCTCTATATGTGTGTACTTCCCCTCACTGTTTTCTGCATGCAAACAAAGGGCAAAGTACATCATACATTTCATAAATGTTTGCCGCTATTGCTATTCAATGATGCAAATGCATGAATAAGGCACGACGATATTCAAGGGCACCTCGTCAACAACACACATATTGAATGCATGTGAAATGAATTTTGCATTCATATGTGCTCTCCATACTGCGCTGCAAATAAGCCGTTGCCACGTGGATGTTAACATTCACACCCACTCAGACCAATACAAATCCATCCATCAACAAAGGCAAACAAAAATGGTCCTTGTCAACATCCTTGTTGCTCAATATTACTGACATATTTTCCATGGTTGTACTGAGCCCAGACCCCACTTGAAGAACCCCCCCCACACACACACACACACACACCCACTGTGAGATAGTAATATCCGTCATATTCACAGAGACCCATTAGGAGCCGCTTGAAGTCAGCAAACCTCCTTCCCCGCAGGCTGCCTGAAGGAATCTCAGTCCTTCTTGGCAGCGGATATGGAAATGTGTCCTCTCAATTTCCCACAGGCCCTCAAACCTTCATCTACCCATCCCCCACCCAACTCCTCACACAAGGATCAAAAATCCATCCCGCGTTTCAGGTGAAGCAGTGCGGGACTGAGACAGTCGCTAGATGAGGTCTGGGCATTAAATATATGGAAATTGCTCTCGCCCTAATATGAGTCAGTGGTTCATATTTAAAGGTTTTCAGGGAGGGATCTGAGGGTTCCTCCCTGTGGACTGTGTCCAATTCCCAGTGCCGCCGCACACACACACACACACACACACACACACACACACGGCCCCATGCAAATCACCTGCCTCTCCATGGGAGACCATAATGCACGGATGTTTGGGGGTGCGTTAGCTCACCTCTTTGCCCCACATTGTTAGCCCGGTGGGGTTAAAGGAAGGGAGGAGGGGGTATGGGAGGCAGGGGGTTGGAGAACCCCAAGGGGGGCAGGAGCGAGTGGGGTGTGTGTGTGTGTGTGTGTGGGGGGGGGGGGGGGCGCAGCAGCGCCTATAGCACCCAGCCGAGTCGCAGTGGCGCTGGCTGGCAGGAAGGGAGCAACAGACATAAATAAAGACGGAGTACAGAGCTATTTACGCGCAACCAGTTGACAGGCAGGGGCCTGCCTCCACGCTTCCTACTGTGAGTTATAGCATGCTTGACTGACAGGTGTGTCCTAACCTTACAGCGTGTTTGCCTAACAGGTGTGTCGAGACTGTGGAGCGTCCACCCATTAAGGGGTGAGCGAGCTCTCGATGGTGGCGAGGCAGAAAAGCACACACAGAATAAGGTGTTGTGCCGTGATGGTCCGATGGTTGGAGAGTTGGAGAGATAGACAGAGAGAGAAAGACACAGAGGGAGGCAAGCAGGAGAGGAGAGTGGCAGGACAACAGCGAGAGAAACGCAGTGAGAATGTAGGGGGAGAATGTGTTCCATCTAAAAGCAAGCTCACACACACGCACACACACACACACACACACACACACAGAGTGACATTCATCTGCAGCGGGAGGCCCGGGGGCTGGAGTGCTGACTCAGCAGAGCGGTCTCAGCCCAGCGGGTGGTCAGACGAGGTTGCCCTCTGACTCCGAATCTACTCTCTTGCTGCTGCTTGCCCACGGCGGCGGCCGGCGGGAAAGGGAAAGGAGAACACCGCGTGCGCACGTGTGATGAGGTGTGTGTGAGCTCCCAGGAGCAAGAGAATCTGGCAGTAGGGTAAATACACAGAGTTGGGATGTGGGCAGCCGTGGTGTACTGGTTAGCGCATCGGGCTTGTAACCGGAGGGTTGCCGGTTCGATCCCCGACCAGTCCACCACGGCTGAAGTGCCCTTGAGCAAGGCACCTAACCCCTCACTGCTCCCCGAGCGCCGCTGGTTGGGCAGGCAGCTCACTGCTCTGGGTTGTGTAATTCACCTCACTGTGTGTTCACTGTGTGCTGTGTGTTCACTAATTCGGTTAAATTGGGTTAAATGCAGAGAACTGAATTTCCCTCACGGGATCAAAAAAGTATATATTATTTTTATGCACCACGAGGAACACAGAGGTAGAGAGAGAGAGAGAGAGAGATGTGTACCTGTGTGTGTGTGTGTGTGTGTGTGTGTGTGTGTGTATTTGAGAGAGAGAGAGGTAGAGAGAGAGAGAGAGAGAGAGATGTGTACCTGTGTGTGTGTGTGTGTGTGTGTATTTGAGACAGAGAGGTAGAGAGAGAGAGAGAGAGATTGCGTATGCATGTGAGGTAAGGAGGAGACCAAAAGTCAGTGTAAAAAGGGAGCCCTGGCCTGCTGTGAAGTCATTTCAGTCATAGACCTGCAGTACAGTAAATCCCTGTCCTCATGCCATGGCCCAGGTCTCAGAAGGACATGCAGATATGGGATAAACTGATTGACTCCATGGCAGCGATTGCATTATCTACAGGAAGCACGAGGAAACTCTCGGCGCACATAACCGGATCAGGCGAGGTCTGCTGCATACGTTTAATTAGATTGAGGCTCTGTAAACAGGGGGGTGTTAATAGGCAGCAAACAAAGCAAGACAGGGGAATACAACCATCACGCAGCATCCTCCTCCACCGTCACAAAGGAGTATACGTGTGCAGCACAATTGCAAGACGCACGGGTACGATAACAATTATCTGGGATTTTTTGAAACCTTGTCTGTGCCGAGGCAATGAAAGCAACAACAAAAAAAAAATGGCCTCATCGAGTGCTGGGAGAGGCAGAGGGGACAGTGCCGGACTCTCAGACCTGTTCCAATAAGTACGCCGGTTGAATTATGCATCACCAGACGGTCTGGGCGAATCTCTCCAGAAACCCCGTGTATGACAAGTGAGGGTAATAGGACTGTTTGAAAGTGAGACAGCCCAAGGATTCCATCCCTGATGGAATACTCCAGGAGAAATATTGGATCTGCATAAACAGTACTTTTTTTTCTCTCTCTCTCCATTTTTATCTCTCTTTTCCTGCGCACTGGAGCCCGTATCTTTTATGCTGCGCTCACGACCACCGCCTCCCCCCCCCCCTCCCAACCCCCACCCATGCTGTAAAAAGGCACATGGTCCCCTCGCATCTGGTAGTTAACTTCACTCTCGCTGAGCTAGCAGCTGATTTTTTTATTGAAAGATCAGAGTGATTATGTGCCTGATGATAACAGTGATTATATTTAAGTATATGGGAGGAATAACCGTGGACATGGGTTAGTTGTTTCGTCATTAAAACCGACATTGACATTTTCAAACTTTTTTTCCCCCCTAATTGGCATCAGAAACTTTCCTGACTTTCCAAACTCTAGTGACGTAATTCCTACCAGCCTTATCAGTGTTATGGACATGACAGTTGATTCATTTTACGAGTCACTGGTCACGTTTTAATGATGCTTTTTAATGATTGCCTGCATGGCACCACACAATGGCATTTACAAGGTCTGCTGTGACATAAGTAGCACTTACAAGATCTACTGTGTCATAATATATGCATGGAAACTCATTCAGATCAGATGACATGTGCAAGCAATAAAAAAAAAAATGTTTCTCAGAATATTGTCATTTAACTCAAAAGTGTTTGAAAAATAAAATGCAAAGCAGAATCATTCAGACCTTATTTAGAGATCCTGCTTGACCTAGGCTCTATGCACCACTCCATTTTGGATTTGCGTATACTGGCCGATCAACTTACTGTTTATGTTGTACACAGTAGGCTATGTCAGAAAATGACAGATTTCTGTCCTGTCAATTTTCATACAGTAGGCTATTTATTGCAAGTTGAACAAAACAGCTAAAGTTATCTAACCAGTTCAGTGGCATGCTTGATTAAAGTAAAGAACATTTTAAACCCTTTTCCTGTTTGGCACACAACATTTTCGCAAAGTCGGTCTACATTTCCGTAAGACAAGGTCTTGAACACAATGACTATAGAAAAGAATGTATTGAGGGCAATGTATTGATGTAAATAGGAAGCTGATATGCAGGTATAACCGAATTGTCGTGCTTTAGAGTGCGTTCTTTATTTCAAATAAAGACATTACATGCCAGATTGACGTTGATGCTCTGCACAGCCCTCCCACATGACTTCTCTCTCAGCCTTTGGCACCCTCGTCTCTTTAAGGATCTTGGGCTGCAGCATCATATACAAGATGTTTTATACTGACATGAGCTGTCAATGAATGCTCGAGCACCGCCTTCCCAACATAAATCAATGCGTCTATAAATGCTCTGATTTCCCTCATGTCAGAACAGCATCGGCCAATACTCAATTTAATTTGTCATCTTGCAAACACAGACATAAATAAAAAAAAATCTTCATAAATCCCCAAGCACTGGACTTCTAAACATGTTATTCCGTATTAATGAATGCATCATGACGTCCCCGTAGACACAGTTAAATGTAAAACGCTCCCGATAAAAAAGGTGGACGAAGGACAGAGGCAGCAGCCTCGGATCCTCCCTGCGCTCCAGCTCACCTTGCTCAGGCAGTGAGTAGGGCATCCATACCCACAGGAGCAGTCAGGCTGGAGCGCAGCAAATGAGCAGGGGCAAGGGAGAGTACGCCGTGTACAGTGCACTTTAGAATCAGTCCCCCCCCCCCACACACACACACACACACACCAACCCACCCCCGCCCCCCCACACACACACACACACACGCCGTCTCACCTCCACGTGGAACCGCTGAGTGATACATCACATGCAAACAAGGGAATCGACCACTGGTGTGTGGGGCTGTCCATGCACACAAATGTACTGTATGCCACATCAGACTCCCCAGAAAGGGGAAAAAAAAACCTGAAAGCACACACACACACACACACACACACATACATACTCACACACACACACACACACACTCACACATGCACACAAACACACACAGACAATCACACACATCCGAATGCACTGGCACACACGCACATCTGTACGTGCATACACACACACACACACACACATACACACAAACACAATTCATACACATACACACACACACACACACACACACACACATACATCACATCAGCACAGGTGATAGCAAAAAAGGTCACTCTCAACCATATGCACTGGCAGCGGAAAACAGTGAGTAAACACATTAACGGCACGCCTAAGCTGCACATACCTGCTCTCGTCTGTTGTGCTGTAATTAAATGCACTATAGAGTCCACGTCTGATAATAACCAACGGCAACTGCGGTGCAGTCCCTATATAAGGCAAACACCCTGACATGCATCACTGAACACTACAGGTTCAATATGACCACAGACGTATAGTACAGGTCTGGCTTGTAGCACTGTGAGTGTGTGTGACAGTGTTAAATTCCCCGTGGCTGGATACATGTGGCTCTGCTGGTCAGTGCCTAAGGCAGGGTGTTCCTGTGAACCAAGACCTAGAGGACCGACTGTCACCTCTCGCGGGACCA
>NC_085010.1:30799410-30819410 GCF_963854185.1 Sardina pilchardus | reverse complement strand
GCCAGTGACTGTGTCTGCCACAGACAGCGGCCCCTGACCCCGCGTGGGCTTGATGGTGGGCAGCGCGAGGGGGCAGAGGATTAATGAGAACACGCGTGGCACAGGCTAAGCTCGGGTCTCCGGGGACTGCTAACACTAATTAGCCACTCTGGGGGAGAGAAGGCAGGAAGCCGAAGGATGGAGAGGAATAGGGAAACAAAGGGAGAAGCTCAGAGCACTACATCTCTCTACATGTGGAGCATGTGCGCTACATGGAGGTGGCAGGATGATAACCCGGAGCAAGTGTCAGCCTTGTCGTCACCATGCCTACAGTAAGACAGCGTGTGTGTTATGTGAGTGAGCATGTACGTGTGTGTGTGTGTGTGTGTGTTGGATGGAGACTGGCTAGATTAGCATTTCTCTCACTCTGCCTCTGGCCCTATGCTGCTGCTCTCTCCCCCTCCTCCTCTTGTCTCCCTCGGTCTCTAACCCCCCGAGTCTTTGATTACCGTGAAGTCACTCTGGTGTGGTGCCTGCCTGCGTGTTATTTTTGGAAAAAAGGGAGGGGCCGATGGTAATCAGGCTCAATTTTCCTTGTTACCCAAAATAAGAGTGATTGTTCTCTGTGTGCCAACGATGGAAATTGCTTTTGATATCCCCTTGCAGGGTGTGCGAGGGCAGGCTGCCGAACTCATTTACCCGTCCGCCTGCTGGGCTGGATGCCATGGTCTGCATCCACTGAGACAGGTGTGCTCCTTCAGGGGTCTCCACTACTCCTATAGTTGTCCAGTATATATCTGTTCTCTCTTTCTCTCTCTCTGACTCCTCTGTTTCCATCGCTCCCTCCCTCTTTCAAGCTGTCTCTCTCTCTCTATCGTAATGCAGCATGACATTCCACACCCTTTCATGTGGAAATCCTTTTTTTCCCTACCAGCAGCCATGGTTGTCTACCACCAGTCACCATATTCCTCCAGCTCCCCCTCACTTGTTTTTCCCCTGCCCTGATCTCTGTCTCTATCTGTCTCTTTCTCTCTCTCCTTCTCCCACTCTCTCTCTCTCTCTCTCTCTCTCTCACCTGCTCCCATAGCCATTGATTCTCTCTTCTCAGCTTTGTGCTCAATTGAATATGATGGGGATATTAACTAGACCTTGGCTTGGTTCTAAACATGCTTATTTCTACATCGCTGTGTGCATACTTACTTGAGGTGCACAGTGAACATGTTTGCACAGAAAATATATCATTAAAGGTTTCAAGATTTTTTCCATGTCCTGACCCCCACAAAGCTTATCACTAAGTGTGAACATTAGGCAGGTTAATTTCCCATTTGCAACAGGGCAGATTACTGGAAAAATCATCTAAAGGCTGGATATAATGCATGTAAATGTCATAGATGTTGTAGAAAGCTGACAGTGTACTGTAGATTGTAGGACATCTACTTCCCCACCGGTATTCATCATTACTGCCTTCGGTATTAGTTTTGCTTGCTGTTGAAGAAACTTGCTAATGAGCATAAGATCAAATGCCTGCCATGATAATCTCAGTTTCCTAATCTACACTCTGTAGAAAACCAATGGGGTGAGCACAAGAGGGGAATGCACAAGAGAATACCTAGGAACCTTGACCATAGCTGTGAACCCTGTTTTTTTCTGTGTTTCTCACATATTTTTACTTTTTCGCCCGCTGTCTTCCCGTTTTCCCATACAATATCCCATATTTTAATACTCTCACAACATTAGCCCTACCTATCAGGCTCTGTACTGATATCCTGTTGCTTCCCCCTTGCCCATGTTTTCCAAGCATCGTTTAGCTTGCTTGAAGAAGACCTTATAGGGATGTTAGCCTATTTACAATAATGGCATGGTTGTTGTGAGAGCACAATCTGTAAGCAAAGTCACATTAGACCTGCTTCAAACCTCGTTTAGTTAGTGCAGCTGCTTTGTAGTCTAAATTATTGCCGTCAGCAGAGGGATAGCAACAGAAAAACAAATGTTAAAATGTTAGTGTATTTTGGGTGAGAAATCCGCGAAATCTCTCTATTTTTCAACGCTTGCTGACATGTTGACAGCTATGATTGTTGACGATTTGGAGATGTTCTGTAAAGATAAATTCTCTAAAATAAGAGCCAATACTGTGGAAATGTCTATTCTTTTATGATTGTTTTTCTTCTCCTCGGGGTAAATTTGATTCCCTTTAAGATGGATTTTCCGATCAGATTCAGACAGAACTCTCCTACACAAGGTCATCAGCCCTAGCCCTTGTGCTTTTGATACATTGCACAAGCTGTATACAAGCTAATAATGCACAAGAAAACGTTCTGATCCAGGACTATTTGAAACGTAAATTGTTTCTCACTCACAAGTGTCCAGAAAAATACACAGTGCAGCTCCCAATGCTGTACTGTGTGCTTCAATCAATGTACCCCTAACCCCTAGCCCTAGGCAAAGAGCGCTATTTCCAATGGTGTCTCCATCCACCCCAGCCTGTGAAGCTGTTCCTTCTGTGAGCTCTTCATCCCAGGGCTCTGGCCCTGACTGAACTGCACAGCGGTAAAGACCTTCTGAAGTGGCACGCCCTTCAACATGTCCTCTGAGTTCGGGCACTCTTCGTGCTTTGGCACCGACTACCCTCCAAGTCATCCATCACGGCCTTCCTTTTTAAAAATTCTCAACATGATTGAAGAAATAAAAAAGAGTGATATTATGCCTCTTTGGCAAAATGACAGGCATGGCCTTTCTATAAAGCCAGTGGCTGTGTATTGATGCTGCGGACTGCTCGCTGTGTGCTGTATGAGGGGGGCCTCTGATGCATAATGTCCTCTTGTCCCCTGCCTTGTTTTGGTGCAGTGAGACCGAGAGTGGTTTTTATGGCTGATTAAGCCACGTCTGAGTCTGAGGCAAGAGGGGTGAATGTGTTGGAGCGCTTTTGCAAGAGTAGAGAAAGAGAACGTCTCTTTATGGGAGCTGACTGCATCTCAGTTCTCACACCCTCCCTCGACAGAGGTGATTTCCATCCCAGGTCTACTGGGAAATGAAGTTAACCCACTCATAATTTTAGCCAAGTCAGGAGGAAATCATTTATGGGGAGGTGGAGGAAAAAAATATAACCGCTCATATTCACCCAAGTGCTCTGAACTCATTTCAAGGACACCCACTTCAGGGCATGCTGTGCCGCTCGTCATATCTTTCCTTTCAAAACAGAGTGAATGGGAAATAACCTGACCATGAGGCTGGGGGCACGGTGAGGCTGGGCCATCCTTGGGTCGAGACTGTTATTGTTCTGAATGGGCTCCTTGTGTCATATATGCCCTCTGTAATTTGATCTATCACAAGCTCAGAGGGGCCTCAGCAGGCATCTGAAGACATTATCACTTGATGGGCTGGTCACGCTACAGCCACTGGCATCACCCCCCTCTCCAACACTACCCTGCAATATCATCACTTTGCTAAAGCCTACAGGCATGATTCAGCATTTCACCTCCAGTTCCTTGAGTAACGGCTATATCTGACCATGAATCTGTGCACTGTGACCATAAAACCTGTATGTGTTTGTGGGCTGGGATGTGAGGGGAGGCTTGACAACATCATCCAAGTATACCGAGTCAAGAGGGAGACTGATTTAGCTGGGAGCTGCACGAGGCTGTTGGATAAATGTTTCAGATGTTTTCTCAATAGCAGTGTTCATTTGTAGCAGGTTAGGGGGTCTCAAAAACAGCATTTCTACTGTCGGGTGGTATTCAGTACGGCATACTGAGGTCATATCTGATGAGCGCAACAGCCTGATAAACTAAACACAAATTTAGCAACAACATTAGCATGCCATTACAATTATCCTGCTACCACTGGGAATTCATTTTAGTTCCAAATGGTCTTGGGGTAAAACAGAGGGAAATTAATTAGGAAAAGCCAGTGCACATCATCCTTACTTGGATACTCTCCAGACATGTAGGAGGCCTGAACTCACTGGGGCACTACGAGCTTGGAAGGGGCAAATTACCGGCACTGTCTGGTTTTGCCCAAATTTGACTCCAGTGGGGACTGGCCCTCAAAGGCTAACAGGCATTTCATTATGTCCAAATGAAAAGTGTAACCCTCGGAGATCCAGAAAATGGATGCTGGGCCAATGACTTTTTCATGGCTCCAACAGAAGTTCAAAACTCTGCTTAGTGTGGTAAAGGGCGATAAGAACCTTTGTTCTTGTCAAATGGACTGATCTTCCCCTGCCAGTTCCCAGACAACACAGTTCCTCTTCCCTCTTGTCCCCTTCCTCTTTCGGTGCACTCTGATAACTGGGATATCTTATTCCAACAACCTTTCTCAACTTAAAAAAAAGTGTACTGTCAGTGATGATACAGCTCAAACGAACTTGAAGAAGACATTCTTCATTATACTGTTAGGTCATTAATCTCAAGGCTCCATGACTAAAAATTAAAAACTCATATAGCCTAGTTTTACAATATGTAGCTCTTTTGGACTTTTGGGCTCAAATAGAATCTGCATATTACCACTCATCTTCACCTTCTGATTCAGCAATTAGTTCTGCTTTGTCAGAGCTTATCACTAAGTGGCCCGAAAAATCAGCAATACTCATCTCTGTCCTCAGCTCCTTTCCCCCTCACCTTCCAAAACCAATCAAGAAACCCATTCATGCCACTCACCCTTCATAGTTATCAAATAACGTGCAATACACGACGGCTGTTTAGTCGCTGGATACAGCAGACATTATATTCATTTTGAGAGGAGACTATCCATCATAGTGAAGTGTTTGCAGGCAGACATGTTGGGAGAGAAAAAAAAAAGAGAGTGAGAGATCTTGCTACTGGCAAGGTCATCGTGTTGGACAAGCTGTGCCGGGCCACCGGGAATAGAGGGGAGGGGGGATAAAAATGTCACCGCAGCTGTAAATAAAAACACAAATAATAATCATAAGAGTTTACTTCCACCGAAAGCTGAAGGAGTCACTTTCTCACCGTGCCCTGCACTCTCCTGCGCTTCTGAGATTTTAATCTTACCCACTAAATCTCCTTGAATGCCCCCATTCATCTCTGGAGGCTGCATTGCTTGGGGAGGCTAGGTACCGGACTGTCAATGTTCACCTTCCTAATAGTGGAGTCCTTGGGGCAGAAGATTTTAAAGAGTGTCCAAAAAGCTGAATGTCACTTGACCTCTGTTCTATAAGAGTTTGAATCATCTCAGGTTGGAATGGAACTAGGGTTCTGGGGAGGATCATATATTCACTCCAGGTAATAACATGTTGTCTAATAGCATTTCCAATGGTCATGTTAGATGGATGGATGATCACAGAACACATTTTCAAATATTTTATCAGGTCTTGGGAACATGACGACAGAGGCAAAAGAGGAGTTCTAATGCTACCCTCACACACTGAGAACTTTCAGCTCTCCCAAAGTATAGGAGTCACAGTGACTGGCTTAACACCATAAAGTTAATTACAGATGCAAATGCATGAGCACCTTACATTCATCTTGAAGCAAGACAAGAGCTGTGATGCTTCCATCACTCATTCCGTATTGGATTATTACAGACAATGGAATTGAGTATGCAAATGTATGCATATTATTGCGCTCAGGCAACATCAGGCCCCACAGCATCTCGACTGGCAGAAAACACTTCTATTAACCTCCCGCAGATAAGACGACAGCGAGGGGCATCCCACTGACGAACATTTTTAGAGAGAGTACAATAAAACAGTAAATATGGCAAAAGAGCACGCTTGTCATCAGTTTAGCACACAATGAAATAGTTAATGGCTACGGCAGTCACTTTGAATTTTCCCAGCGCAAACAGCTCTGTTTTAGTTCCATGCTTTCCCTTTTTCTCTCTATCCGCTGTGTTCTTACTAGCTTGCACTTTTTCTCCTTTTTATCTTTCTCCATAATTTTGCTCTTGCTCTAAATTCTGTCTTGAATGCACTGCGATAACCCCTCCCCATCCCTCCCTCCTCTCTGCCTCTCTCTCCGTTTCCATCTATCTCTGTCTCTCTATCTCTCTCTCTCTCTCTCTCTCTTCCTTCTGTAGCTGTGCTGAGTGGGCTATTGACGCTAAGATCGTCTTTCTGCGGAGTGAAGTCGGCGTCTGATGCATCACTGGCTTGGAGGCAAGCGTGTTGAAAGGAGAGGAGAGAGGAGCGGAGAGAGTGATCTTTCCACCAGGAGGGGGGTGGGGTGTGATGGGGGGAGTTCTGCAGCTTTCATCTCTGCTTCATAGATGGATGTGCCACTTTGGCCTTGCCTCCATCACCTGTACCCACACGCCATCCACACAGTCCACATCAGCCACCAGAGAACCAGCCCTCACAGATTTATTGAGTTTATTTATATTCTAGTGTGAGACGGTATGCAAGTATAGGTGTTTCTCAGGCCATTTTAATGGACTTGAAGCATACGCAAACTTGTGCTGTGCTAAAGAGTCAAACAACTTAGACTGAACCAAGCCTCCCATCTCTTACAAAACCTGTCCTTCGGAAATATGTAGGCTACACATCTTAACATTAGGGCAAGCATCTACAGTACATGGTGGCTACAGTTCTTAATGGTGAAGTAGCCTCGGGACAAGATAGCATCTTTTATTTCCCAGGACAATCATGACGCTCTGCACCAACCCTGTATATCAATCCCCAGTGACTTCTGTGGTCCCTGAAGTTCACTGCTGACGTCTCCCATTGCGCCAAAGCTCTTCTGTTTTTCCTAGCTTTTTAGGAGCCATATCTGGTCCAGGGCAGACTCCTGGGAAATTCCATATCTTCTCTCCTTTTTCCGTGACTAATAAAGGCTACCCCGCCCCCCTTGTTGTCCGCTGGGCCAGTAAACGACTAGAGTCATTAGCAATGGAGTAATCTTCACACCCTTTCTTTGCCACTCTATGTGAATGCCATGATGTTTTCTCTGCCTAGTTACTTTCCACTTAAAATGTCAAGTCCTCCTCATCTTCACAGAATCCACACAGAGATATCGTTTTTTATAGTGGAAAGACCATTGAGGAGTAGTGGGACAGATCTATTGTGACCTTTCCTGTCTTGTTCTGCGATAAAGTTGTCAAAACAAGGTCACAGAATGGGTCAAAACAATCTTGCAGAGTATGTAGCCTGCTCAAAAACCTTCTAACCTACTATGGCAATCAACCTTACCGCCATCCTTTGCCTACAATCACCACAATCTCTTGATTTGAAACACCTCACACACGCATTCAGCACAAACACACTTGCAAATGGTCCCTAGCAATGTTTTGCCATTTCAGAAAATTAATGACTGTTACAATTCACACCCAACCAATTTGATGATGTCGTGTCAAAAAATGGGTATTTAATAATCCAATAATGCAAACTTGCAAGATGAAAGAATACTGAAGATTGTGTTTATTCCTCCCAGAGCCACGGTTCATGAAGCATGCTCGTACAGTACAACATGTTACTTTGGCTATATACCTGGTGAAAACCACTGTAACATATCTGTGGTCACTCAAAATAGCAGAGAGTTGTACACCTTCTCTCCTAACTAGGTAAAGGTCAGTTCTTGCAATGTAAGCATATCTTGTCCCAGAATGCTTGTGCGTCATACATGTTTTGCCATTCTGAACAGTGCCTATGAATAACCTTGTCTTTCAAGTCATTCCCATTTGCAGTGGGTCAGACTCACAGTGTTCACTACTTATGCACATTTTGTTCTATAGGGAAATATACTACATAATTCCCCCCTTTGAGTACATCTGTACTCACATAACTACAAAACCTGTATTCTTACTTTACCTTCAACTTTTGATCAATAATAATGTAGTCGTTGAGCACAAGTGGGTTCGTCTTTATGATTAACCAAAATTAGGTCTATTTTATCACAGACAATTCCAACTATCAATTTTGCTAATAACACAACAAGTGGTCCAACATCAATTAATACCACTAAGACCCACTCACAGCAATTAAATGGACATTTCAGTCCAAGTACACCCATATTCCATCCCCATTCTAAAATCAAATCAAAGAGTGTAGCAATTGTTACCAATTGGAATGACAAATTTCAATTCCTTTTGATGGAAGCGAAAACTTTAACGGAAAACCTAAAATTTTGCTGTTGGTCTTATTCTGAGGAGAAAACCGTCAAAGGAAAATTCTTCCATTACCCTGCCATAGCAGCGGCACTTGTCTACACAAGCAAGAGGAGAAACTTCCCTTCTACTACACATATGCTTTTCCCATTCCCATAACATCACAGCACATGAGCAAGTGATTCACATCAGATTATGTGATGGGCTATTTGCAATAAAGCTAATCTTCCAATATGTTATGTTTCTATTAGATAATGGGATCAGTGATAAATTTACTCCTATCATTTGATACGTCATATCAACATGTTAAATCAATTCACACACAATGTCCAGTTCTTGCTTCTTGGGGATGAGGTGTCAATGCAAACGCAGATGTCTGATTGTAAATGTTGGATGCTGCGCTTCAAGTGTGGGATGTGTTTACGATTGTTGCTGAAACAAATCTTCCTGTAATCCTGCAAGATACGGTGTTGGATAGAAGTGGTGTTGACATCCAACACAACTTCATGTGAGAGAGCTGGCATTGCTTTCAGCTATTTCTTCTGCATCCTCCTAATTTCTCCAATCATCAATGAGCAGGGTAGCTCAGCATCATTGGCTGACCTCTTGCCATGTCCATGGCAGGTGTTTCCTTCCAGCAAGTTCGTTATGTATTCGTGATTCATCAGCAACAGAGGCATTTGCAGTCCATTTCTTCAGCCATTGTTTTGAGCACTATTGACTTTAGACAAGAAAGAAACAAAGAGAGCACCAACACAAATACAAACAAACATATTCCCACAAATATATGTTAGTAACACAAACTTATCCTCTAGTGTAGTGATGGGTTGCTCAGTGGCTTTCACCGTAATAGGGATCACTTTAGTGGCATTGGATTCGGTTGGAGCATCGTTGAACAGTTGATTGTCCTTTAGGGTGGTCACAGGCACATGACTGTAGTTGGTAGGCTGAACTAACTACGGCGTAGAATTTTCCCTGGTTCCAGAGTCTGTTGTGGTAGATAAGATTTGATCAGTCAATAATTTCTTTGTTACCTGGATCGTCGGTATTGGGCTGATGGTCAATGAAACTGCTGAATGAATTGCTCGTTTCCTGGTGGGTTGGTGGTATACTTGTAGACTGATTTCAAGTCCAGCACCACTGGATTCAGTGGTTCGTTGCTCATTTCCTTGTTGTTGACACAGGTGTCGTTGAACCAGAGTCCCCCCTTCCAGACTGGATGCTTTGCATGGAAGTCTAGAGCCAACAGGGGGAACAGGAGCATACATGCCAGAAGCTTTATACCCACCAAAGCTCTTTTCTGTTCAGCTCTCGGCTTTGTTGCTACAACAGAGATGGATTCTGACTTGGGCTCTCCAGAACAGTCTGTCTGGCATCCTATTCTTTTCCTCTTGGTACACCATCATCATTTGAGTCTGTTCGAATCATTGGATTTTTGATTCCTGTTTTCCACTGTTGGAGTGGCCTATGTCACTCTCCATGGTTCTTCTGCTCTTGGTTAGAGACAGGATCACTTGAGTACCTGCAAGTACACTCTCCAGACTATATATTGTTCTCTCATTTCCTATGAATTTATAGTTAGCCTATAAATTTGAACTTATCAAAGTATTCTACATTATGTAAAGACAATAGTTATCTAAAGTGTAAATAACTAGAAAAAGATAACACCCCTTTATTGATTACTATTCTACAACCCAAATATGTAATATATTAGCTAAACTGATCAAACAAAATCTATGTCTTCAACACACAACAGTCAGTTGCTTGATGGTTGCCATTGCTCCATCATCTGATGACAACATATCCCAAACCTATAGGAATCATTTCTGTAATGCAAAAGTTAATTACTGTTTTTACTTTCAGGCCCTTGGCCTGAACAAAATTCCACACACCTTGAAACTCTACAAACCTGTACCAACATGTATGGGTGTCTGTTTATTACTTTTATCATGTAAATATAATCAATCACCTAATGTTTAAATAGTCCTTCTGACATTGTTATTTGTCCTAAAGACTTAGTTACTATCCCTTGCCTGATATTATGAAAACATATAACACTGTGTTAGACAAACAATAATAACTTCCTGTAAACATAATCCAAAAATGTTCATTAAAATTACATCTTCACCTCCCCCCTTGCGCATGAATCCCAATCATGCGCATTGAAGATGAACATGTATAACCTCTGTGGGGAAAGTACCTTGTTAGTAATGTACACCCATCATACCTAGGGTTCACCCCCCTTTGCTAATTCAAACGCCACAATGGTGTCGATAAGCTCTCGTTCCTGCTAGAAAGGCCAACATCTTTTCATTTTTTTAAATGGTGAATAGTCTGTAGTCTTCTAAAAAGTACTTATAACTTTCCTGATTCTATCTTTCTTTGCATAAAAGCTAAACAAGTTTCTTTAATTGCCAATATTTTCCATTTATTTTAGTTTATGTATTTATCTATTCATTTTTATTTTCCAATTACCTTAAATAAGACTTTACTTAATTATTCTGAAGTTGTATTTTGAGACTAGATGTTAGGTTATCTATATTGGCTAGTTTTTTAACCTTTACTTTCTCAAAATAACCTAAATTATCATACCTTAGACGTGTTGAATGTGAGTGACCACCAGTTCCAGAAGCAATCTTTGAAGTAAGAATCCCTATGGCGAATTTAAGTTATCCTTACCTTCTTACACCACCTGTTCTAAAACATTAATGGAGGTGTTAATTGACATTAAGATGAAATTATGTCACTTAATTGGATCAGATATTTTGCCTTTAAACAGTCGTTACTGTCGTTCAAAACAACAATCAATGTGTATGAAGAATAAGAGTAAGTCATAAGTTAAATATGGACTTACCCATGTGTCATTATTACCAAAAGTCCTTCAGCATGGTTTCCTCATCACTTCCCCCAAAAATATCCTGTAGAATTCTCTAGGCCTCCTTAAAAATATTTTACATCAAAAGGGAAGAAAACAGTATACCTGTCGGGTTCACTCTTCAGTGCCTAGGTGCCTCCTCCCTCTCCCTGTCCTGTTTTTTTTTCAGACAGTTTCTGAAGATGTGTCCATTGTCCAGTCTTTTTGCCATCATAGCAAATTGGTGGTAACCTTGCCTCAGTTGCATTGGGGTTGGTGCTGCACAGATAGGGAGACTTGATTTGTCATTAGTGTTTCACGTATGTACATGTAGTTGATGCTGCAGGAGCTTCCATTGTATATTCATGTTCCATCTTTGCTCTCCAGATAGCCACTCTGTCACCTTGACAAAAGCTTTAAAGTTCTCAGTTAGTTTGTCCATGCTCAGCGCAGTTGTGCTGAACTTGCTCAGAACTTGGTCAGGACAGGGAGTCAGCTCGGATTAACCCCTGCACGTCAGCATGTCCTCACGACCGGCATACCTGTCTTCCCTTAGATATAAGAGGCAGTATCATATGTATTTACCGTTTAGCTGGAGGTGATGAGGATCTCACGCTGTAGGCAGAGTGTATGCTTCATTAAAATACAGCTCTATCATCTGCTTTACCTTGCCCTTTTGTAATTTATCATTCAACTTCAGCCTTTATCCGTTATTTTCTTACATCCCATACTTCTGTTATTTTCCTTCAATTATGGTCACTCACTCTCAAGTCATCTTCTTACTTCTATGTCTTAAAAAGTCAAAAGTTAAATGCTGTCTCATTCATTTCCATATTACATAAGATATTTTCATGTAATCCCGGATCTTTGCTTTAACAGTTTTAAATCAATTAATTCTTCTATGGGCCGTAAACCTATAACTTTACTAATTTCTTCAGCCCCTTTTCTATACATTTTCAGAAAGTTATATCAAGAAAACATAAATGCAGTTGAAATATAGTTTCCTAAGTTGGCATTATACAGTTATTTTATATTGCTCTATAAACTAGATACATTTACTAAAAGGGAAACATTACATTTGCTAAATGGAATCTATTAACTACAATTTATATAGTAAATATATTTAAGTATAAGTGCTATGTATTGGCTGGATATACTCACCCTTTATGTACACCGTACCTGTCAAAATCAGCCAAGCCTACTGTGAATTCATTTACCATATCTGTGATTAGTACACCTAAAGTTAGATTCTTCATACTTTTTTTGGTTAGACATAAATAAACCCACAATACATTCATCAAATTAATTTTGCTCTATTTAGTTCCCTCTATAGTGGACCCCCACATAAACACAACAGCATATTACCCAATACACAATTTTAGCCTATATCCAATTCATTATTACAATATTACATTCCTTATAATATTTTTAACCATACAACCAACTTACCCACTGATACTTAAAGGCCAAGCGTCTTGGTAACCCTTAAATAACCCAACAATGCCATCAGCAATTGCTGACCTTACACCATATGGTTGTTTAAACTATTTCACCATTGGAAACTAATTTCCAATGTGAGAAGTGTAGTAGTCATCCTTACAGTCTTATGTCAGTCTGAGTCAGTCTTTTGTCCAGTCTTGCTGTCAAAACAAAATATGTTTTGATTATTGTCACATGTAAGTTTTTCTACACACAATGGCATACTGTAGACAACATAAACCCCCAATGAACTCTTTTCAACACTTAACAAAAAGAAGGACGATATGGGTAGGTTATGACTATAGCCTATAGCCCATAATTGTTTTGTTGTTTTGTTTCTTCAAAACTGTTAATAGACCTTTTTCACACACCAGCTCTTTAGCCAGATGACCTTGCCCAACAACACTTTTACAGATCTTAAACAGTATCCTATTCCTATACCTTTATAACCTGCAAATGTACATAGAGACAGAACATGATGTAATTGTATATCATACCCATTACGCCACCGGTTTGACTGTCACACATAACCTGCTACAAACACTTACCACAAAACACATAACTATAGTATAAGTTATTTATAACCCCTGTTGAGTTACTTAGCCAAATACTGCTATTTCAGCTTATTTTATTTATACTATTACTTACACTTCTATAACTTTAAAGTTTAAAAGTTATCTCAATCACTCAAACCTTTTGAAACCTCCACTTGTTCAGTCTTTCTTTATCACAAATTCAATTTGTGATAAAGCCAACATCAATCCATGTCAGTGGACAACTGTCCACTGTATTCAGAACTCTGTCATTCTGATCTTCCGTTACCAACTTTTAAAGCACACACATTACTTAGTAGGTATCAAGTGGAAGAATAATTTCCCACTACCACATTCTTTTTATCAACCATTTCTAATCTTTTGATCATGGAAGACCAAACTTTCAACACCACACTTACAGTTTTAAACATCAGCAAAGTGAAATCTTTTCCCTTTCTAAAAGTCAATCTCTAGATTGCTTAACCATTTAACTCGTGAAGGTTTTCATCAGACATCCTCTCTTTCTTACCAGAATTCACACCAGACATTCCATTGCTATTTTTACACACAGGCCTTTACACACACACATACACATACAAACTTACTCATACATGATACCGCAGCAGATGCTTTCACACACACACACCTTTGGCTCACCATACACTAACAATTATACTGTTTTTTATCCTTACAGTATCACTCCAATGCAAATGCTATCAATAATAAAAACCAGTGTGCCCACAACGAGAACTTGATCCACTAGTCAAATTATTGACACCATTTCCATTTAATTTTCACAGAGTAATCACCCAAACTATAATTACTCCATCAACACTTATTATTGTTGTAGCAAGATGTTACAGTATATTCCCCATGGGACATATACATTTCACTAAACCCAATTACTTTAGTAGATATCACTTTTAATTTATCATGTGTACAGTATTCATTACTCTACTGTAAGTTACAGTTTAACAACTGTCTCTCTACGCCTTATTTTTAACTTGTGTGTTTCAAGTTTTTCAGATTTATCGCTTTGCCTACTTGGTTTTGTGTTAAGAGGTACTCCTTTTAACAGAAGTCCATTCCAACACGTCTGACCTCTCGACCTTGTCACATTTCTCGCCTTGCGTTCGCCGTTGGGGGCCTCCCCTGGCCAAGTTCTTTGCCTTGCAAAACAGAGATATATCTCAGCGGGTTGCCGGTTTTAAACATACAAATTGATCACTAGTCGTTAACACTTCATCAACATTTTGTTTCGATGTTATTTTGTACTCTTACGGTTCCCAGACCTTTATCACATTAAACATTTAGTTTACAACATGTACTTACACTTTGACACACATTGGTTAACCATTTACAAATGTTAGGGCTTTGACTTCATTCATACAACCAGTCACTGTCCCTCAACACTCTCTCCGTCAGTCAATACTATTTTTAGCCCACAAACAGCAGTCTTTTCTCTCACTCACACAGATGCTCTCATCCTTTCATACTTGAACTTGACATCATACTTTAATGCTAATCCTTAACTTTTACTCGTTAAGGGACCCGGGTCTTATAATTTTACTACTCACTCTTTTTCAGAGGGTTTTACTCTTAGCGCTTTATTCTTCTCATGCTGTTACTTATCTATTTTTATTTCTTCTCATATTCTTAAGCTTTTGTCTTCTCTTATTTTGTCTTCTCTTATTTTATCTTCTCTTATTTTGTCTTCTCTTATTTTGGGTTCATGCGCTCATGCTGTTACTTATCTATTTTATTATTCTCTTCTTTATTTTATCTTAATCATTTATTTTGCTCTCATGCTGTTTCAACTATTTTTAGTATTTTCTTCTTATGCTCTTTAATCTAGATATTTCTTATGCTTAAGACTAAGCCCTAGTCTTAGGTTCTTCTTATTTTGTTCTTTTTACACTAGATTTCTCTTATACTCTTAAGACTACACCCTAGTCTTAGGTTCTTCTTATTTTATAATTTTTAACTAGATTTTTCTTATACTCTTAAAGCTAAACCCTAGCCTTAGGTTTTTCCTTATTTTATTTTTCCTCACATGCGTTTAGTAATCATGCACAATCCCTCTTACCACAATCTTCAGTTTACTTTACATAATTTTGAATAATAGGTCTTTTGCAGGAGGACTTAGATATACAGTCATACCTTAGTGGACAGTTTGATCAGGAGATAGCTGCTATTAAGCAAAACGCTTACTTTTGTTTATATTGTGCGCATCAGCTTCTCCCTGACCATCTGACCATCAAGGCAGTGAGACTGTCCTACCTTTTGTTTTAGTCCTTACAAGGTCCCATCTGGGGTGCCATTATGTCGTGTCAAAAAATGGGTATTTAATAATCCAATAATGCAAACTTGCAAGATGAAAGAATACTGAAGATTGTGTTTATTCCTCCCAGAGCCACGGTTCATGAAGCATGCTCGTACAGTACAACATGTTACTTTGGCTATATACCTGGTGAAAACCACTGTAACATATCTGTGGTCACTCAAAATAGCAGAGAGTTGTACACCTTCTCTCCTAACTAGGTAAAGGTCAGTTCTTGCAATGTAAGCATATCTTGTCCCAGAATGCTTGTGCGTCATACATGTTTTGCCATTCTGAACAGTGCCTATGAATAACCTTGTCTTTCAAGTCATTCCCATTTGCAGTGGGTCAGACTCACAGTGTTCACTATTTATGCACATTTTGTTCTATAGGGAAATATACTACAATGATCACTTGGCTGGCTATATTTGTCAGTAGATCACTCTCCTCATATCTTTCCTATATGTGGCACACTGACACTGGGGACACTAAATCCTGGCCAAACCTGACAGTGCATTATGGGAGAAATTACTTCTGTTCCATTGGATCAAGAGATCTATGTTTTCTATTTGACTGCATGGGCAAATAATGTAATAAATTATGTTTGTAAACACTCGCAGATAGCTGGGACTGCAATAGGCCATTATAAGGGGGTGAAAAATCACACGCACCTCTACACAGCGGTACAATAAATACAAATATCTTGCCTGCATCTGTGTAATTTGCTGATAAGCAGCATGGCAAGCATTTTGAAACCAATTCATTTGTAACAAAAATGGATATAGCCCACATTTGAAGGACACCTGGAGCAAGAGAAATGTCAAATGTTTAAAGAATTCCATAACTTAATCTTTGAGCGACTCACTGGAAGACACATAATGCCTTCATAATATTCCCAGGTGTAGGGCTCAATAAAGCTAGCCTTCTTCACAGAGAGTCTTAGATCCATTGGCAAATGTTTTTTTTTTTCCTGGTTGTGGACGCTTGCCTTGAATTCATTGGAGTTCAATCACTAACATTTGGTAATGACGAATGATAACCACGGGGGACACAACGATAATGACTGGAAACTTAAATGTAATCACTCTTGGGAACGCCCTCTGTTCGATGATTGGGCGGAGATGCACTTGGCGGAGTAAATGATGCTGAATCAAGCTGAACCAGACGGAGTATGAAGAGAAATGTAAATGAGCGAAAGTAATTAGTCAGGCGGTGGCCAGGCTACTATAGAGCTTTTTTCAGTTTGAGAATTCATCACTGAATTGTTTTCAAAAGTATGTTGAGTGAAATAAAGTCTCTAAAGATATAAGCTAATGTGCTCTACACTGATTATTGACCTACCTAAGTGATACGCTTATAATGTGACTGAAGGGTAGATATGTAGTTTAAATATAGCATCACGCTTGTAGTCTGACTGAAGGGTAGCAATATAGTTCAAATATAGCATCACGCTTGTAGTCTGACTGAAGGGTAGCAATATGGTTCAAATATAGCATCAGGACTACCAAAAAAAAAATAATATGATGTACGATGTACAATGTACTCTAATCAATAGAAAGCCATTCTGTTATGGTATGGAAATTGGGAAGGACTATTCTGACTTGGCATCTCAGGGCCAGGCTGTCACTTGGCAGAAGAGGGTGTCCGCCTGGAGCGTTACCAGACAGGACACCAGTGTGAGCCCGCGCGCCAGGGTCTCCTGCCACAGCTATGGACACAAGCATCACAGTCATCTCAGTTTCACCTAGGTTACTTGCCAGCCAAGCTGGTATGTTGGCTTCACAGTCAACCGGCCAGCCAGAACCTAAACCATACCCAAAATCCAGAACACTTGAGGAAATTTGATATGTCTGACTGATACCAAAGTTATGGCAGCCATTATTGATTTAGCAAATGTTTGCTAGTTCTCAGATTTTATTTCAGACGGATAAATTCTGCATTTGGGAATATGAAGTGTACAGCAGAGCCCCTACTGTATATCCTAAAGTATATCACACTGCACTAGCACTGGTACTGATACCACATCTAGACACGCATACTTACATTTACAAGAAAGAGAGGCACAGAGGGGGAACAAACGGTACATCATGTTAAAATATCTGGAGTCAAATTATGTAACTCAGCCAATCAACTGGTGACCAAACCAGTTTTGTGGAAATGGACCTGTACAGGCACACCTGGCTGCCCCATGAAGAAAGATCCCAAGATATGATGTATGTATTGGATATTTATTTGTCTTTACTATTTTTTTGTAAATATGCCAAGACAAGCCAAGTCTGAAAAGACAAAGAGGGGGAGAGGGTGAGAGAAAGAGAACAGATGTGTTACCCGTGTGTCCACAGGCTCCTTGGGTTGTTTCATTAGCACCAACACTCCGGAGCGTTTCAGACGAGAGATGACATCTCCCCATGAGTCTGTCTGCCAGGTACCACAGGACAGTCACTAACACGCGTCACACACACCCTGCCACCGGCAGAGGAGATCGTTGCCACATGGCCTGCCTCCCTGCTCCTCTCGCTCCCCTGTATCCCTTCCGGCTGGCAGTCCACAGCGGGCGTCAGCAAAGATGGGTATCGGCACGCGAAGGTTCGCTGTTTAGCTGGGACTAGGAGGTGGCAGGAAAAACAAGCACCAAATGCTACCCCATATGCACTTGAAAATGATGCCCTGGCATGGCAGGAGTCAGCCAGACTGCTAGCCAGCATCATCTCTCAATTTTTCCCTCTCTCCTTATCCAGTCTCTCTTCCAATGTCCTTACAGTACTTGGGCCCTCTGTATTGCTTCCGCAAAAACATGCGCCCGCACACACACACACACACATTGTGGTTATTCCTCTCAATTTTGTTTTCTTTGTCCACAAATGAATTAAAACCAAATGGATTCGTAGAAATGGATGCAAAAACTGTTTCACAGTCGCAAATTGCCCAGAATAAATTATTGATGAATAAATCTATTACAGTGGATCATTAGTGGACCCTAAAACCACTCTGGCATTATAATATAAAGTGTATCAAGACTTAACACTGCCCAAAGCTCCCTGATCTGTTTGCCTGGAGGGATTTGGGCGATCAATGCGCTTCCTTCATCTAACACTTTAGATCAGCAACGACCACACAGAATCAATCATCACAGTGAGGGGGTGATTAATGTTTTGCAGCTATCATAATCTCATACTGTGTCACCGCCATTGACCAATTTCCAAGTCTTTATGTGCCAGAGTTGATTAAACAGCGTTGAAAAGATTACTTTTCATTCAATCCAGACTGTCAGCACAAATCAAATGCAGAATTGGATTAAAATCCCAGCAGAATTCAAATGAACTACCTCCCCACCCCCCCCATATACAGACCAATTTGAGAGTGTGGGTGCAATCACAGCTAACAATGAAGGGGGAAATCCCCTTGGGAGGCCTACAGAGATGACCTGTAGTGCCGTTCTCCACGATCATCCCACAGGGAAAGAGCAGACAAACAAAGCTGAATTAGTCACGCTCTCCCCTTCGATGTTCGGCGAGGCAGTCCTGGAAGCCCCTGGTCTCTCAGGAGCCAGCCGTGGGCGAGAGCTGTGTAGTTCCGGCATTACCTTCATTCGCATGTTAGCGGGGATTTCATATGTGCGCTAAGCCACACTAATGGCTTCGCCTGCTGTCTCTGACGAGAGCTGCTGCCGCAAAGAAACTGCTGACAATCGCAGGCTTCAAAGGAACCCTTTCAATCACTAAGAAGTGCCTTTCTGTACTTTCTTGAGAGAGGGAAGTGGTGGGCGTGCTTTTCTCTCTGTCTTTCTTCTTTTAGATTCATTCTGAGTGGAGTCTGAATGATTGTGCTGGGAGTGTGTAAATGAGAACAATCATATTGTTCAGGTTGTACAGTGTGTGGAGTTTCGATTGTATTGGTATTGTACTGAATAGGTCTATGTTTGTGCTAGCATCTTTTCACATGCTTGTGCATGAGCATGCTGTGTGTGTGTGTGTGTGTGTGTGTGTGTGTGTGTGTGTGTGTGGAGGGGGTGGGGGGTTGCGTGTAGTTGTGTGTGTACTGTATGTATGGGCCTTGCAGGCAGAGTGACCTCTTGCTTGGGTGGGAACGTCGAGAGCCATTAGCACTGTCCTCTGGGATGTTGTTGCTGGGTATCTCATGGTGATGATTAGGATACTGTGGTGGCTCCAGAGTTTACACATCTTAAGAGCAGTGACTAGCCTGTCAAATGGGCCTCTTTGATCAATTGTTGCTCTCTTGAGTACTCAGAAGGCTGTGACCCACGGGGTAAGGCTATTCCTTTACAACCACCACTTCCCCATCTCTCTCTCTCTCTCTCTCTCCCTCTCCCTTGCACTGTGTCCTCTTTTGGAACAATCACAACATAAACATCACCGGGAGGGTGAGTGCTGAATTGATGTGCTCTCACATTCACATCTATGATCCATCATACATTCCCGCTCTCCCCAGAACGCGAGCCAACACCAGAGACACTTGAAGGGCCAAGAGAAAATGCTGCCCAGCGGCAGTTCTGTAATGTATTGTCGTGTTCTTTACAATAAAACCTCAAAACAGCCCTGCAGTTTCACACTGACACTTGGGTATAGGCGCCGGCGAAGACTATAAAGTAGAGACACCGAATATAAACTATTGTCAGAGTGTGAACATGCAACCATGACTGATTTTATTATCTTTATTTAGTAAGACACATTATGCATGTTTTAATTGCTTCGGTGTCCACTACAATCTACGTTGAATCTATGCATGTCTCTAGAGACAATCATAAACTAGAGCATAG
>NC_085010.1:30764410-30794410 GCF_963854185.1 Sardina pilchardus | reverse complement strand
ACTGAAGTCAAATTACTTTTTTTATGGAAATGTTCAAAATGTCTGCACAGGGCTTGTTTGGGTCTCGATTAGAAAGGAGGTGTAGATGGGTGTAGACAGGTGTCTGACGGCTGTTCTGCTCAATTTTATCTGTATCCTCAGTCATAGAAAGACTCATTATCTTCAAATCAATCAGTGTACTGTAAGGCAGTCTCACTGAAACGTATCTGGTTTTATTACTCCCAAAGTACAGGCATCTAACGTTCCTGATAAACAGCATTTTAGTGTTTCCCGTCAACTCATTTGCTAGAGAAAATTGTTTTAACTCCAATTTTCTCAGACGATATGGGAAAAATAAAGGGGCACAAATCAAAACACAGAAGGGATAAAAAAAAAAAAAAAGAGAGAGTAGGTAAATAAACTGAAAGGATAGAACACATGAGGGACTCCAAATTGATTATCAGCACAGGACTAGACTAGATAAAACGGGGTTGATTAATTAGACATGTGGCAAAGCATGACTGATTACATGACAGTGATGGCTGCTAAGTCATGAGGTGCCAATCACTCTCAGCAGGGCACTGAGAGCCCGCTATACCGTCACAAACACAATCGCAGCGGACTAAGTGCCCACCTCCACCATGCGTGTCTGTCTGACGACAGCATGAGAAATATAATTTACTTATAAGACACGTATATCATTTATGAAATTACGGTCAGAGGGAGTGTAAATCTTATCCGTCACGATCAGCCGAGGGAGACGGAGACCGTGGGGCGAGAGCCGAAGCGAGAGGGAACGCCTACGCATGAGGAATGCCTGTTTGAAACGGAGAGACCAAAATGGAACAAAGCAAGATTACTGTACCTTACATAATAAGACAAAGGACCTCACTAAATCTGGCTTGCTTTAATGGAATGTTCAGAAAACTTGAATATATACAGTATACATATTTCTTCCGATAGGACCTCCATGTTGAAATCTACCGTTACTTGGTAACTTGGTATTTTTTTTTATATGAGAATTTTTTTGTGGGTGTGTTCCTTTTCACAGTGTTCCTTTTCACAGTTTCACAGGTGTCACTCCCATAACAACATTATAGGGAAAGCAATAAGGAATTTCTAAGGATACGTTGGTTGTATCTCTCATGATCTCGTACACTAGAAAAAAAAAATAGAGGTGCTGTTCTGTGTTTTATTACCAGGCTATGTTAAGTTATGGGCCCCTAAATACAACGCCGCAGGCCTGAATCGATATTACTCTCCGCAGGGCCTCCAAAATTGTAGAGGATACGAGCACTGTCATCTCCCTGTACCCTATAACTGCAAATGGCACCTCCTCAGCCCTCCACTGTTCTCCCCATATTGAATCCTTTTTTATGAGATAGCAGCTCATATCCAGAGCCTGTTTCTTGCCCCCAACCCGCACTCACAGGCAGGGCATCTCTCCTCACCTTCAACCCCCCCAACCCCCCCTCCACACGGCCCCTCCTCCTCCTCCTCCTCCTCCTCCTCCTCCTGCTGCCGTTGTGGGACGGGAATACAGATGTAATCTCTTGGCAGCAGGCCACTCTGCGATCCCATCTCTCCGCCCAGGCCCCTCTATCGCTCTCTCTCTCTCTCTCTCTCCGCCTTCATCCGCATTTTCCTGTCATGAATCTGTGTAGCGGCCAGGTAAAACAGGACGTCTCCGGGCACACTATGTCATGAGGAGATGGAGGCAGGCAGGCAGAGAGAGAGAGAGAGAGAGAGAGAGTCAGTCCATCTGGCCATCATTTCTGCCTCTGACATCCCGGGCAAGGACACCATACTGTGCTCCCTGGTCTGTGTGTCCAGCTGGCTGCATGAGCATCTTTTGACACAGAGTTGAAGAACAGCCCCTCTCTGGACGATATCTTTGTGCCGCTCCTCCTTCCCTTCGCCGTAGCATTGCAAACAGCCGTGCATTTTAAACACCTTGGCTTGCGCCGTGGGCTTCATAAATTCCCCTCTGTATGGTCACACACCATTATGCTCCAGATATTTATGTTTATTAGTATAATACAACTCATTCACAGCATGAGCATTCACGTTAGCTTTAAGTGCTGCCCTCTACTGTTCAGAAACGTTAGTTCAAAATACAACCAGTGGTACCCAGAGTCGATACTAATTCACCGAAACTCAACATTCCCTTAGGAGACATCTCTGCAAGTGTGTGAGTATATGTGTGTGTACTTGTGAGTGTGTGTGTGTGTGTGTGTGTGTGTGTGTGTGTGTGTGTGTGTGCGCGTGTGTGTGTGCTAGAGAGAGAGAAAGAGAGAGAGAGCGCAAGCCAGAATGAGAATAAGAGAGGGAAAGAGAGAGTGAGAGAAAAAAAGGGAGAGAGAGAAATGGGTGAGTCAGGGGATCACTTAGTACACTGTCCACCATCAGAGAGATGGAATACTCCATTCCTCTGTGCTTCCCAGAGCACTTAACATTCCTGCTTATCTTTTCATTAGGCTCTCTCCCTCCTGCACTTCAATTAAAACATGAGACGCCATTCAACGCACACAACAGCACTGACCCCCAGAGGAAGAGGGGTCCTTTGACAGACAGGCTACTTGTTGCACATGAGGAAAGACCAGCATTTCAGATTCAGAACAGACACCTAAACGCGAACGGAATCTCAGCCTCAAAATAGAGAGATTCATCTCTGTCATATTAATATGCAGTGTAAACAGCTAGTTACAAGTGTTTCACCGTAACAAGACGTTTCCGTGAATGTAATGAATGTACTGACTACAGAGAGGATTCATAGCTTGTGGATCACTGTATAATGACTGTGCTTGCCTGAAGTTTCATTGAGTAACTCAACCATTTCAATAACATCAGAAAAAAATCCCTCAATGCCGCCGCACGAACACTCATTTCTTACACTTGGGGGCTAACTGATTGAGCGAAGCTGCGGGTTTGTAATCTGACTCCGGCAGATGGATAAAATACTCCATTCGCCACCGAAACAGAAAATGTCTTTAGGCTTTTTTCCCCCCATCTCTTCAATAATTCTCTTGGCATCAGTCTTCCAGATACCCACCACTGTTGCTTCGACCTCTCAAATAAATAGGAGCTAAATAATAACCCTGCCTCAGAGATGGAGGCCCGTCCAGAGCAACGCTCCTGAATGCTTATCTAGCTTGTCCTGCGAGAATTACGACAGACTGGTCTGGAATAACAAGGGTTTAAAGTGTTATTCCTTTACCCGGTGAAATAAGCGCCTCAAGTTTCTATCTTCAAACCATTTTCAATGTCACAAAAGTTAAGCTGCTTTTTTTTTTGTTGCTGTTGTTGTTGTGTTACCAGAAGTTGTTAAACGGAGCGAGGTGTGAGTAGTATCTCCACTGGCAGTTACTATTTCTTTTTGAACTTTCACAAAGGTGTCCTTTGCCTCTTATACTGCAACAGCACTTCAAACAATAAAATTCAAATAAATGTCATTATAAAATTATGTTGCACAGTTTGTACAGAGGGTTTGCTCTGAGATGAGTACTTATTATAATTTGATTGGAAATGCAGGACCGAATGCCACCTAGATCGACATCAAGAAGCGCTGTATATTGTTGGGTCTGATTATCCCAGACACTTCAAAGCTCTGCCTTCTGTTCTGTCTGCGCTGTAGCCGTTCATTATGCTCATCACCTTCAGCCTCAGACGCACGGACCAGGCGGAGTGGGCGGTAGGGGTGTGTGCATGTCCGTCCTGGCCTGAACCGCCACTCATCGCCTTTCAGCGTCGGCATTCAGCTCACATGCATTACGGACGGCTCCGCGTCGGGTCAGGCCAATCACAGACTTTTAAATTGAGGAGCGGAGGAGCCCACTCCGTCCACCTCCTGGTGCATTGTTTACATGCGCTCCAATTTAAAGGGAAATTGAATGCGTAATTGGCAGTACAGTTGGGGTTAGGGAGAAATGACACAACATCAGTGAAATATTCTTGCCCCCACCCCCCCTCCCCCACCTAGCCATTTTGACTCTTTAATTTAATAGCAGCCAAAAGATGTGAATGCTGGCTGGTAGAGGGGAGGTGAATGTCTGATGTTTTATTTCTAGTTTTCCTCCCCAGTGCTGAACTTGCCACGGCTTTCACTCTCTGCCTCACACTCGGCAGATGAAGCGGAAGAGTTTGCCTCTCACAAGTGAGCTGTTGCGGGGGGTAATTAATGGCCTAATTAGCCGAACTCATTAGTGAGGATTGTAATTCTCTGACTTCATCTGTGCGGTAGTCAACGATGTTCATAATTAGTGGCATTAGGTAGAACACACATCTCAGGTCAGAGCATTTCCACTCACAGATTTATGGCAATGCGTCTGCTATTATCTACCCGGAGGTATCTGGCATCGATTGCAATTCAAACAGCCTACGCGCAAAATAGGTTTTCAGCAGGGGTGGTCAGCATGAATTTGAGTGGCACTCTTGACCACTCCCGTCGGTTTACTTTCCACGGTACAGTTGAATTACCCAACGCACACTGTGAAATCCTACTAAAACCCCCTGTGACTGCTTTTACAAGTCATTAGTGGTGAAGCCATTGTTAAAATGTCTGGCACATCACTTAAGGTGTACAGCAGTCTCGCAGGCACCAAATGAATTCTAATTTCTCACTCAAAACCAGAGCACTCCACTTCACTGTCACACTAAGAACAATGGTCTTTTAATTTGAGTAATTTTTCATTTTTCACTGATAATCTTGTATTAAAAAGCCCCTTGCTGAGCTAACGGAGCTTCTGGAAATCCACCCGATAGGAATTTATTTAATTCCTTTCTCATTATTCACAGTGAGCAAAAACAAAACACTACTGCTGCCATTTATCAAGATACAATCACAGAAGCATGACATGCCATTTCTAGTGTTTATCGATCCTAACATTTGCACTTTCCCCAGTTTAGCGTAATTAGCTTCAGAGTGAGGCATCACGGTTAAAACAAGAGGAAAGCTTTGTGAGGAGGGAAGGGATTGCTTTAATTACGCCGTGGACTATATGCGGTTGGTACTTGGCCGTACCGCCTGACTGATTTATGCTGTCTGAGACTCACACTGTTTTAGTTTGAACGTGAACTTGCCAGGGGGGGGGGGGGCAGATTCATCTCTCTCATTGATTCGTGCAGCATTCCTTTCCTTCTTCCTTCTGTGCATGGGGAGGACATGGGAAATAACTACCATTGAGAGGATCCTTTAATTAAGAGAACAGTAATGATGTTTGGCAAAATGAGAGCAGAGGCAGGGGGATAGCTGGAATGGTTTGCAGTAATCTAATTTAGTGGAATGTTTGCTTCTTTGTTGTGAACACTTTGTTGCCAATCTAGAATGCACTAAATATTAAGTTTTATATGCAGAGAGGAGATATAATGTGAATAGACATCCACGGGGTGTTTTTTTTTTGTGTGTGTTGTATGTCAGGTCGAATTGTTTAGAGTCTACAAAAATCTCAACTATTAATATTTTAGGGACCAGGCAGGCAGCACGTTAATCTGTCTGCGGACAGCACAGCCGAGAGTAGAGGAAGAACAGGCCTGGAGTGAGACTAAAAGAAAAGATGGAATTTCTTGGAGCCGAGCAGAGAGGGCAACAATATGAACAGCAACAGAAAGTTAGAGAAACTAGGGCAGACGGCCTGTGAGGGGAGGACTGACAAATAAAGTTTAAGTATCGAGAGGAAGGTAGCGGACAAAAGAGAAACCGCGCACCAAGTTTCACCGTAATGAGAGGAGCGAAGAGCATGTCCAGAGAGAGAGAGAGAGAGAGAGAGGGAGGGAGCGAGAGAAAGCGCGCGAGAGAGAAAGTGAGAGTCTGGCTGTCTGGACGAGGAGGAGCCGAAGGAGAGCAGCAGAGGTGAGTCTGAGCGAGTCTGAGGAGCCACAGACGCTTCACGAAGAGGAACAGAGAACGAGCCTAGACAGCCTTTTGGCTCTGGAGGACGGGGCGCAGTGCATTTGAACAAGCAAAAGCATCTGGGCTTTGTGCGCCTCCTTTCCGCCTCCTTCCGCCAACCCGCGCTGGCTGCAGTGCCGTGTGGGCTCACCCGCGCCATCTCTTAATCAGCAGCTCGGCTCGGCTCGGGCGCCGTGCAGTCGGGGGTGAAAAATGGCCCTGCCTTCACAGGCGGTGATTGGAAATCACCACTTTGCTTCCCGCAGCGCCCCCTCGAACAGGACCTGCAGGCACGAGTCCACCTCATCAGTCTAGGTGTGGAGGAAATGATCCACAATCCTCTCACAGGAGAAACACCAGACAATGAGGAGGAGGAGGAGGAAGAGAAGGAGGGGAGTAAAGTAACGAAAGCAAAAGCATTGGTACTCAAAGCAGGTGCCCGCTATACCTTCCCTCTTCCCATGTGATGAAATCCATCTCTGTAATCTTAGAGCCCAGGAAACCCTCTGATGTCTGACTTTTCAAGAAACAAGAGGCACAAGCGAAAAGATATTCACGCAGGTATAATTGGTTATGCCTTGTGACTCGAACCCAGCATCGAGCACTAATTACAGGTCAAGAAGAGACCACTACTAATCTTATCAAACACATTTCCTTTTGAGGCATCAACTGCCCGACACAGCAACACTGTTGTATATAATGGCTTCTCTGAGGAGACTGCCAAATCCTCTCTGAGACTGTCTTTGACTTTCCAATGAGGGCAATCTGTATACATTCTGGCAAAACGCCTTCTTGCCCACAATGACTCCATTTGTGACCCTGACCTTTAGTTGTACAATCCATTCTGGGGACTTCATTCAACTTTCTCCCGACTCTGTCTCTGTGTGTATCTTTCTTTTGTGTTATTTTCTCTCTTTGTCTGTTTTATGCATGGCCCCCCATTCTCTTATCTCGTTTGTGAGGCAAAGTAATTTGTTTTGTCCAAAGCCATTCTGTCTTTTTTTCCTTTAATAGTATTGTTGTTGCAGAGGGTCTGCCACGCTGGCTGCCCTCCTCGGTGCTGCCTGAGCCCTGATAAGCAGCACTGTGGTTTTCTTTCACTGGCCAGCCCCTCCTTGTGCTCTCCCCACAGCCCTCCGACCCTCCGACCCTCCACCACACACAAACACGCACTGGCACATCGCTGCAATATACATGAGGTGAGGGACAAGGACCTTTTAAAAATGAATGAGCCAAACGTAATATAAACATGACGGGGGTCGGTTGGGGGGTGGGTAGGAGAACAGGAGAGCCTCTCGATAGTGGGCAGTGTTTTCTGATGTCAGTCTCCCTCGACAGTCACCTGCTCTTATTCTAGATTCATTATTCTATTTTACTTGTGTGTTTGTTCTTCCTGTTTATTTGTGTGTGTGTGTGTGTGTGTGTGTGTGTGTGTGTGTGTGTGTGTGTGTGTGTGTGTGTGTGTGTTTGCATACATGCATGTGTCTCACTCACTACATTTAGTCTGTCAAAAAGGCCTAAGACATGATTTGCTTAATTTGTCAAGTTCGGCCATTATACAATTAGTTCCCTTTCCCTTTTTCCTTTCCAAATCTAACATTACAGCCTGTTCTACTTCTTGACAGTAATGGATTTAATCAGAGTGACATGTTATTGAGGATATGCATGTTATTTTCCTGTCCATTAAAAGTTTTAAGGTTTTAGAAACAATATGAATATGTCAGTTTGCTAAACTATGAAAGCCTCAGAACAAATTATCAGTGGCAACCATTAGGTATTTAACTACCTCATAATGGATACAAATTTAACATATCCTATTTATATTTTATTTTAAACACAATTTTAGAAACATTATGAGGCCAATGTGTACTCTGTGTGGGAACGCTCCACCTCTTCTATTTTCTTTTGAGTCAGCGTGGTATGGAGCTTGTAATGTTTACAATAAGGTTTGTTTTTGCGGTCCATTTTGCAGCTTTGATGTCCATTTTCTACCTAAACTTATTTTCAAGAGTGGTTCTTGATTTTATTTTACGTTCCACAAATACAACCTGACTTTCACTAAACTGAGGCACAGAGGACAGTGGTTTACTGTGTTGGGAGTTTCAGCAGTTTGTCCACTCTAAGAGCTTACTCTCTCTTGATCGGGACCTTGAGCCAGTTAGGCTACTCAAGACAAGAGCATGGGAGTTGATGTTGTAAAGATACTCAGCTGGGGACTTATGGAGCAATTGTACTACATCTATACTTAATGTGGCAGATGGAGAGTCTCTAACTCTTCTCAAAGACTGTGAGGGTTCCCACTCTCGGTCAGATGTAAAATTCCATGACTTTTCCCTGATTTTTCCTGACAAATAAACTTTTTTTAATATAAAATGTCCATGATCTACAATGAATGGTATAGGCCTAATACAGGCTACTGTCCAAAGATTTCAGAACAGCCATTTCGCATTCAAGAATCGTTCACTTTTCTTTAGACCAGAAGATGAATAAATGAGCATTGAAAGAATAGGCAAAGTTAGACTAACCACAACCACTCAGGCAAGCTACAAGACAAAAAAAACCCTGACTTTCCATATCTGAAATAGACCATCAAAATTCCATGATATTCCAGAAATCGCCCCTTCGCTGAGCAAATATCATGATTATTCCAAACTGTAATTATGTTAAATTAACTAATCTTTTAAAATGCCTTCATATTCATCTGAAAATGTATAACAAATGGGAGACACTATTCATTACAGTGCATGAAAATGCACTGTACTGTTCTTCCTAGGCTTCTTCTTCTTATTATTACAGTGCATGAAAATGCACTGTACTGTTCTTCCTATTCTTCTTATTATTATTATTACAGTGCATGAAAATGCACTGTACTGTTCTTCCTAGGCTTCTTATTATAGTGCATGAAAATGCACTATACTGTTCTTCCAAGTCTTCTTCCGCAACTTCTTATTATTCTTCTTCTAACGCACGCAATTCAGCTTGAACCGTTTAACGTAGAAACTTCATTCAAACGTTGTTGCGTAGGTCTTGCTTATGCCATGTGTGCTTTGTATTTTTCAACTTTGTAACTTTTATACTTTTTAAACTATTAGTTAAAAACTATTACAATTTCCCCCATAGACTTAACATTGCTCATTATGACATCACGGCAGCAATTAGAATCTTATGCCAGGTGGCCGGCCACCTGGGCACCAACTGTCAGTTTCTCTGGCTTTAAGCATACAGTCTCTCAGAAGACTACATATCCTGTTAACTGTTTCCTCTGTCCACAACTGTTTCAAAATAAAAGTCCTCACTGCAATAATACACTATTAAATCATTTAACCATTGAAACTACTCAACTATTGAACTGTTCAACCATTCCAACTGTCAGTTATCATCCACTATGCCTCCAGTCAACTACATGAAACCTCCATATACCTAGCAACCAACATAGCAACCATTAAAATTAAGTGTTTATGACCGTTTCCATAGCAACCAACATGATTATACTGCAGTAACTTCTTGTTTATTGATAGTGGCCACCATGGATACCCTAGCAACAAATGTTTCAAAATAAAAGTCCTCACTAGCAAGTTAGCTAGTTAGCATGGTTAGCATAGTTAGCATAGTTAGCATTTTTAGCATAACAGCAAAAAAGCATCAACTAAGTTAGCTAATCAACCTGGTTAGCATTATTAGCAAATTTAGCATTGTTAGCATAGTTAGCATTTTTAGCATTACTGCTAGAAATCATCGGTTAAGTTAGCTAATCAACCTGGTTAGCATTGTTAGTAAAGTTAGCATTGCTAGCATAATTAGCATTTTTAACGTAACTGTTAGAAATCATTACCTAAGTTAGCTAATCAACATTTTGACATGGATAGAAATCATCAGTTAAGTTAGAGCTGGAATGTTTCACCTTTAAACTGTCCACCTTCACACTATCAACTCTCTGTAAACTATGCAACCACCATGTTTACCCTAGCCACACCTTAGTAACCATATCTACATTATCTATCTATTTTTGCATTTTCATGCACTGGTAATTCCTTGGAATTGCATTTCTAGTTATTATTCCACTACTTCTTCTAACGCTCGCAATTCAGCTTGAACCGTTTAACGTAGAAACTTGATTCAAACTTTGCTACGTAGGTCTTACTTAGGAGACCTGTGGAATATATTTTTCAACTTTGTAACTTTTATACTTTTTAAACTATGAATTAAAAACTATTACAAATGTCCCCATAGACTTAACATTGCTCATTATGACATCACGGCAGCAATTAGAATGTTACGCCAGGTGGCCAGTCCAGGTGCAGCAGCTCTCTCTCTCTCTCAGGCTCTTGAGACTACATTTTCTGTTCCCCTGTATCAACTGTATCAACATAAGTCTTCCTAATTCCATCCAACTTTCTATCCATTCATCTTCTTCAAGCCATTCACTCATCCACCCATTCTAAACAGTCTGCCTATCAACATCAATTAGACGATCTACATTCAACTTTTAAACAATCTACTCTGTCTCAGGCTGACACTCTGGCTCTCTTAAGACTAGCCAGTTGAATTGATTACACCTGTATCTGTATCCACTACTCCTAGTAGAGAGCTGTGTCTCTCCACTCTACAAGAATATAAGGCACATTCCATCCAACTTTCTATCCATTCATCTTCTTCAGACCATTCACTCATCCACCCATTAAACTGTCTATCAACAGTGATGATTGATTACACCTGTATCAACTACTCTCAGAGAGCTGTATCAGTGTCTCTCTTAACAAGAATATAAGGCACATTCCATCCAACCTTCTATCCATTCATCTTCTTCAGACCATTCACTCATCCACCCATTAAACTGTCAATCAATATCTATTAAACAATCTGCCTATCAACATCCATGAAACATTCTGTCTATCAACATTAATTAGACTATCTACATACAACTTTTAAAGTATTTACTGTGGGTGCCTCTCAAGCAGCGTTTATATGTCCTCCCTCGCTCCTCGATCCTCAATGATCTACATAAAGAAAGATAGAAGAAGGGCTAGACTATCCCATTGTTGCCGCTCCATCATTCTTTATGTAGATCAGTGAGGATCGAGGAGCGAGAGAGGACGCGTAAACGCTATATGAGAGGCATCTTCTGTCTCAGGCTTTAAGCATACAATCTCATTAAGACTACAGATCCTGTTTCACTACTTCCTCTGTCCACAACTGTTTCAAAATAAAGGTCCTCACTGCAATAATACACTATTAAATCATTTAACCATTGTAACTACTCAACTATTTAACTGTTCAACCATTCCAACTGTCAGTTATCAACTATGCTTCCAGTCAACTAAAACTCCATGTACCTAGCAACCAACATATCAACCATTAAAATTAAGCGTTTATGACCGTTTCCATAGCAACCAACATGATTATACTGCAGTAACTTATTGTTTCCTGATAGTGGCCACCATGGATACCCTAGCAACAAATGTTTCAAAATAAAAGTCCTCACTAGCAAGTTAGCTAGTTAGCATGGTTAGCATAGTTAACATTGTTAACATTTTTAGCATAACTGCAAAAAAACCATCAACTAAGTTAGCTAATCAACCTGGTTAGCATTTTTAGCATTATTTCTAGAAATCATCAGTTAAGTTAGCTAATCAACCTGGTTAGCATTGTTAGTTTAAGTTAGCATTGCTACCATAGTTAGCATTGCTAGTATAGCTAGCATTTTTAACATAACTGCTAGAAATCATTAGCTAAGTTAGCTAATCAACCTGGTTAGCACTGTGAGCATAGTTAGCATAGTTAACATTTTTACCATTACTGCATGAAATCAGTAGCTAAGTTAACCAATCAACCTGGTTATCATTGTTACCATAGTTAACATTTTAACATGAATAGTAATCATTAGTTAAGTTAGAACTGGGAATGTTTCAGCTTTAAACTGTCTACCTTCACACTATCAACTCTCTGTAAACTATGCAACCACCATGTTTACCCTAGCTACACCTTAGTAACCATATCTACATTATCTATCTATTTTTGCATTTCATGCACTGGTAATTCCTTGGAATTGCATTTCTAGTTAAACTTCTTCTTCTAACGCTCGCAATTCAGCTTCAACCGTTTAACGTAGAAACTTCATTCAAACTTTGTTGCGTAGGTCTTGCTTATGCCATATGTGCTTTATATTTTTCAACTTTGTAACTTTTATACTTTTTAAACTATTAGTTAAAAACTATCACCATTTCCCCCATAGACTTAACATTGCTCATTATGACATCACGGCAGCAATTAGAATGTTACCCCAGCTGGTCAGCCACCTGGGCACCAACTGTCAGTTTCTCTCAGGCTCCTCTCTGAAGACTACATATTCTGTTCCCCTGTATCCTCTGCGCACAACAGTATCAAAATAAGTCCTCCTAATTCCATCCAACTTTATATCCATTCATCTTCTTCAAACCATTCACTCATCCACCCATTCTAAACAGTCTGCCTATCAACAACATCAATTAGACGCTCTACATTGAACTTTTAAACAATCTACTCTGTCTCAGGCTGGCTCTCTTAAGACTAGCCAGTTAAATTGATTACACCTGTATCTGTATCCACTACTCTCAGTAGAGAGCTGTGTCTCTCCATTCTACAAGAATATAAGGCACATTCCATCCAACATTCTATCCATTCATCTTCTTCAGACCATTCACTCATCCACCCATTAAACTGTCTATCAACATCTATTAAACAATCTGTCTAACATCCATTAAACATTCTATCTATCAACATTAATTAGACTATCTACATACAACTTTTAAAGTATTTACTGTGGGTCCCTCTCAAGCAGCGTTTATATGTCCTCCCTCGATCCTCGATCCTCAATGATCTACATAAAGAAAGATAGAAGAAGGGCTAGACTATCCCATTGTTGCCGCTCCATCATTCTTTATGTAGATCAGTGAGGAGCGAGAGAGGACGCGTAAACGCTATGAGAAGCACCTTCTGTCTCAGGCTTTAAGCATACAATCTCATTAAGACTACAGATCCTGTTTCACTACTTCCTCTGTCCACAACTGTTTCAAAATAAAGGTCCTCACTGCAATAATACACTATTAAATAATTTAACCATTGAAACTACTCAACTATTGAACTGTTCAACCATTCCAACTGTCAGTTATCATCCACTATGCCTCCAGTCAACTACATGAAACCTCCATGTACCTAGCAACCAACATAGCAACCATTAAAAAGTGTTTATGACCGTTTCCATAGCAACCAACATGATTTTACTGCAGTAACTTCTTGTTTCCTGATAGTGGCCACCATGGATACCCTAGCAACAAATGTTTCAAAATAAAAGTCCTCACTAGCAAGTTAGCTAGTTACCATGGTTAGCATAGTTAGCATTGTTAGCATAGTTAGCATTTTTAGCATAACTGCAAAAAATCATCAACTAAGTTAGCTAATTAACCTGGTTAGCATTGTTAGCAAATTTAGCATTGTTAGCATAGTTAGCATTTTTAGCATTACTGCTAGAAATCATCGGTTAAGTTAGCTAATCAACCTGGTTAGCATTGTTAGCATTGCTAGCATAGTAAGCATTTTTAGCGTAACTGCTAGAAATCATTAGCTAAGTTAGCTAATCAACATTTTAACATGAATAGAAATCATTAGTTAAGTTAGAACTGGAACGTTTCATCTTTAAACTGTCTACCTTCACACTATCAACTCTCTGTAAACTATGCAACCACCATGTTTACCCTAGCTACACCTTAGTAACCATATCTACATTATCTATCTATTTTTGCATTTTCATGCACTGGTAATTCCTTGGAATTGCATTTCTAGTTCTTCTTCTAACGCACGCAAATCAGCTAGAACCGTTTAACGTAGAAACTTCATTCAAACTGCGTTACGTAGGTCTTACTTAGGACATGTGTGCTATGACTTTTCAACTTTGTAACTTTTATACTTTTTAAACTATTAGTTAAAAACTATTACAATTTCCCCCATAGACTTAACATTGCTCATTATGACATCACGGCAGCAATTAGAATCTTACTCCAGCTGGTCAGCCACCTGGGCACCAACTGTCAGTTTCTCTCAGGCTTTACAATCTCTCTGAAGACTACATATTCTGTTCCCCTGTATCCTCTGCGCACAACAGTATCAAAATAAGTCCTCCTAATTCCATCCAACTTTATATCCATTCATCTTCTTCAAACCATTCACTCATCCACCCATTCTAAACAGTCTGCCTATCAACATCAATTAGACGCTCTACATTCAACTTTTAAACAATCTACTCTGTCTCAGGCTGGCTCTCTTAAGACTAGCCAGTTAAATTGATTACACCTGTATCTGTATCCACTACTCTCAGTAGAGAGCTGTCTCTCCATTCTACAAGAATATAAGGCACATTCCATCCAACATTCTATCCATTCATTTTCTTCAGACCATTCACTCATCCACCCATTAAACTGTCTATCAACATCTATTAAACAATCTGTCTATCAACATCCATTAAACTCTGTCTATCAACATTAATTAGACTATCTACATTCAACTTTTAAATTATTTACTCTGTCTCAGGCTTTAAGAGTACACTCTGGCTCTCTTAAGACTAGCCAGTTAAATTGATTACACCTGTATCAACTACTCTCAGATAGCTGTATCAGTGTCTCTCTTAACAAGAATATAAGGCACATTCCATCCAACCTTCTATCCATTCATCTTCTTCAGACCATTCACTCATCCACCCATTAAACTGTCAATCAATATCTATTAAACAATCTGCCTATCAACATCCATTAAACATTCTGTCTATCAACATTAATTAGACTATCTACATACAACTTTTAAAGTATTTACTGTGGGTCCCTCTCAAGCAGCGTTTATATGTCCTCCCTCGCTCCTCGATCCTCAATGATCTACATAAAGAAAGATAGAAGAAGGGCTAGACTATCCCATTGTTGCCGCTCCATCATTCTTTATGTAGATCAGTGAGGAGCGAGAGAGGACGCGTAAACGCTATATGAGAGGCACCTTCTGTCTCAGGCTTTAAGCATACAATCTCATTAAGACTACAGATCCTGTTTCACTACTTCCTCTGTCCACAACTGTTTCAAAATAAAGGTCCTCACTGCAATAATACACTATTAAATCATTTAACCACTGAAACTACTCAACTATTGAACTGTTCAACCATTCCAACTGTCAGTTATCATCCACTATGCCTCCAGTCAACTACATGAAACCTCCATGTACCTAGCAACCAACATAGCCACCATTAAAATGAAGTGTTTATGACCGTTTCCATAGCAACCAACATGATTATACTGCAGTAACTTCTTGTTTCCTGATAGTGGCCACCATGGATACCCTAGCAACAAATGTTTCAAAATAAAAGTCCTCACTAGCAAGTTAGCTAGTTAGCATGGTTAGCATTGTTAGCATAGTTAGCATTTTTAGCATAACTGCAAAAAATCATCAACTAAGTTAGCTAATCAACCTGGTTAGCATTGTTAGCAAATTTAGCATTGTTAGCATAGTTGGCATTTTTAGCATTACTGCTAGAAATCATCGGTTAAGTTAGCTAATCAACCTGGTTAGCATTGTTAGTAAAGTTAGCATTGCTAGCATAATAAACATTTTTAGCGTAACTGCTAGAAATCATTAGCTAATTTAGCTAATCAACATTTTAACATGAATAGAAATCATTAGTTAAGTTAGAACTGGAACGTTTCATCTTTAAACTGTCTACCTTCACACTATCAACTCTCTGTAAACTATGCAACCACCATGTTTACCCTAGCTACACCTTAGTAACCATATCTACATTATCTATCTATTTTTGCATTTTCATGCACTGGTAATTCCTTGGAATTGCATTTCTAGTTATTTTATTGTTTGTGTGTGTTTTGGGTTGATGCTTGCTGGCTGGCTCAGTGTTTGCATGCAGTAGGCTAGGCTAGCTTAGTTTTGGCTAACGTTTTTGAAGACGTCATTCTCATTGTAAGTCAGTTAGCATCAGTAAGCCTATTAAAAAAAAAAAAAAAAAAAAAAAAAAATCAGTAAGCCTATTAGTGATCCATTTAACTACTGTAGGCTACCCGCCTGTAACTCGGTAAAGGTAGCTCTACTGTCAGCAGGTAGCCTAGCCTACTTTGTCAGATTGTTTCTGCCAAAAAGCTTGTTTCAACGTACCCTGCAGGTAAGTCCGCTAGTTGCTGTTTGTGTGCTTGTGGTTTGATAAAACCAATGTCTAATGAGCAAAAAGGCAAAAAGAACAGCCTACCTTCCACTAGTCTGCCTCCCATCCAAAACTCTGGCAGGAACTGTGAACAAAAGTGCGCCTTTCTTCTCTCCGTCATCACACAAACGGTAAACGTGTGAGTTTTCATCGTCTCAGTGGGTGATGTCTGGATCGAATCTGATGTCTCTGAGGGTGCAATGAATCATATTAGCGCCTAGCTAATGTAAGGTAGGCTAAACAATTAGCTTACTAGCCACCTAAAAACTGAGTTCTTAGAAAATAAGGCTATGATTAAAATTAATGACTTTTTTGTTTGTTTGTTTTTAACATAATATGCTTTGCTTGATGAAAAACCAAACGGCCTATCAAAGAAAGCAGCTGCAGCTCAGGTTTAGACTAGCCTATCCCATAGACTGGACCATCTACTACATCATGGCTCGGGATCATGACGTGAAAACTTTGCGGGCACAGCCATATTGGCAGTCTGACTCCTTAGTTTACTTTACTATGGATTTACTCCCGCCTATTAACTTTATTTGTTATAGAGGGACAGTGTACAGTAATTGACATTTTACAAGGAATTAGTGTGTTCCTATCACTTAGTTTTTGCCTTCTTGGTCGTATGTTGCTGTGTAGGTTAGTGGGGTGTAACAGCGCAACCCAGGACTGCAAGAGGAAAAGAATCGCTAATACTAGGCCTATATTTCTGCTTCTTGTCTTCTGCATCTGAATGAATGGATATTACGTTCAGTGCGCTACCAACATGGCGGCAATATTCCTAGAATGCCCTCATTCTGGGTAACTACAGGACAGGACCAGGACGCATAAGCAAACAAACAGGTTGCACTATTCTGTTTTCCTCAACTTCAGAGCTTTATTGTCATCGTAACCATATCCTGCCCTGCTTGGATCGGTCATTTTAATCCTAATCCTAAACAGCACACACAGTCAGTCAGACTGGATAATGACACCTTGGGAAAGTAAAAGATAAAAAGATTAGGTAGGCTAGCTTTTGATAAAATAGTGTGTGTGTGTGAGTGAGGAGGAAGAAGGTAATAGCCTACAATAATAAAATAAATATGTAAAATAATAAAAGAAATAAAATAAAACAATGAGTTTCTCAGACTCGTTAAAAGGTTACTGATATCCAAGCTCCATATAACTGATCACTTATTTATTTATTTATTTATTTTTTCAGATTTAGGCATAACTATCAGCCTGCATGCTCCATATCAGAATTTATATTATCAATGTTTTCTGCTGGGTTTTATTTTGAGCCACTCCTGTCATCTTTTAAAGAAGTGTGACATGTCTGTGACAAAGAGAGAATGCCAGGAGTCTGTCTCTTCCCCAGAGAGAAGCCCTGGCCTCATGCATCATCAGTAAAGGGCAGCTTATTCATGCAAAGACTTCCATTCCAATCGATAAAGCAATCAACAAGAAAATGCATGAAGTGTCTGGGCACAAATGCAAAAGAAGCTTCGACCTCTTCTGCCAGGGAATGGCAGCCAGCAGCCTTTTTAGGGATTTTTGTGTGATCTGAACTGAGATGCTGATTTCTGTGTCCTTCTGATCAGAATGTCCTAGGACTTTGGGTACAGTGCCAGGGTTGGTGAATAATTAAAACAATGACATTTCCTTTTGACACATCCAATTACAGTCATTCGCAATGTTCAGTGGCGTGTCTGTTGGAAAGATCTTTAAGAGAACTTTGCATGCAACAAGAGAGATACAGATGTTTTTCTTCTTTGAGAGAAGTCTGTGGATGATGCTGCAGTGCAAAGCCTCTAGTCTGGATTATTAAAAATTGGTGTGTGCAATAAAGTGACTGGAGGTACTTTGAAAAGATAAAGTTTGGGGCAGGATTTGCATGATCATACTGTACTGTAGCTGCAGAGTTTCATTCCAGTTTTATTGCACCAAAAAAGAAGAACAATCTGAATGTATGCTTGCAGGGCAAAGATTGTGTCCAGAGACACTTATATATGAGGAGACACTGCACTGGAAAAATCGCCCATTGAAAAGCATGGGGTAACTTCGTAACACGAAAGATGGCGGTTGTTTACACCGGTTGGCTATGGTTTGCACATGTCCCGCCTCTTCCAGTGCCGTTGCTCCAATCATTTGGCCGATCCTTGGCGGTCACGCTTTTTGAAGGCTGCGTCGTGAAGAATAGAGCATGCGCAGTCCAAAATTACCAGTAAGAAAAAGGCTTTTTAAGCGTTAATTTGATACAAAACCACCAAACTTTTTCAGCGATTTTAGTCAGATTTTCATCGCGATTTCAAACATGTGATTTTTATGTCTCTTACACCTCGGAACACGGACATCCAGCTCTCTCCCCATTAATTTAGATAGAGCCTGGTCTTGTTCCGGTCAAAGTCGCTGCCCGACCCCATGGCCAATATGGCTGCCGAGTGACGTGACTTGCTTTAAAAAGACTTTGTTGTGTCTTTTTAAATACTGAGCTCACATAGAATCTGTGTTGAGTTATACTTTTTTATATTTTTAAACATTTTAATATTTATCAAGCTGACATTGGTGTGTTCTCTGTGACCTGCCATATTTGATATGCTCCCTGTCTTTTCCAAAGCTTCCCTTCCCTCGAAAGGATTGGGGATGATGGTTGTTTAAAAATAAGGGAAGTAAAAAAAGATAGCTCACTGAACAACAGTGATAATTTTCTTACTGCTTCAGGCCATTTTGTATAAATATTTTTGCAGAAAAGCAGCTTGTTTATGGAATTGTATCACTGCAGGCTACACTGACAGCTGCAAGGCTGTTTCGGCCTTCGCATTTCTGTCCCGCGTGCTGACGTCTCCACCTGGAGACATACCTGAGGCACAAAAGGGAGAGTAACAGGTGAGTGTGTGTGTGTGTGTGTGAGTGCGTGTGTGAATACTTGTGTGTAATACTAATTCATGGTTTTGCTTTGTGCATACATACAAATGTTCGAGTGTCTTTTGCATGTGAACTGCAGGCACATATACAGTACTGTATGTGAGACCTTTTCACTGATTATGTGAGACCTTTTCTTTTGTATGAATATGAGTGTATACAGACCTCCATACCTGTGACTTTGTCCCCCATTTTTTTACGACTCACTGTTTTCTCTCACACAGGTATGTTTTCATTACTGTTGGACACAAAGCTCATTTTATTCAATTGCTTGTGTCTTAACAATTGCTCTGCTTGATTAGCTTTAGCCCAGAAACAGCCTAACAGGGGTGGCAAATGAGCCGCCTAAAAGTGAGGCATAAGTAGCATGCCTGGGTGTACTCGCACAGCGGCCCTGCCCTGCCAGCAGACACTTACCCATAGATCATAGCTCACGATTGATGGGCCCTGTTCATCGCTGCTCAGTTAGATCGACCATGGTTGTCTGACAGTCACAGCTCACACACACACACAGAGAGAGAGAGAGAGAGAGAGAGAGAGAGAGAAGAGAGAAGAGAGAGACAGAGAGAGAGACACACACACACACACACAGAGTTCTGTGTGCTTGTCGGTATCGGGCAAAAACCCAAGCAACAGCATGGACCAGATGAGCGTGAGAGGGAGCCTGGTGCACTATTTGGGGTTTAATCAATCAACCCCACAGGGCCCATAGAGGATCGGATCCCCCACCACCCCCCTCCCCCAGAGCTGACTGAAGTGCTCATTTTTCTGCACCCAGCGACACGGCACATCCATTCATTAGGGAGACAGATAGAGATAGAGATAGAGAGCGTGAGGGTGAGAGATGAGGAGAGAGAGCCGGGGCCAGGAAGAAGAAAGAGAGACAGTCGAGAGAGCTGGAGAGATTGCATAGATAGAGAGATGGAGATACTGTATGTATGTACAGAGAGAGAGAGAGAGAGAGAAGGAGAGAGAGAGAGAGAGATGGAGAAGTAGAACCAATCCATCTACCAGGGTGCTCCACTACCCTGAAATCTGGCAACGGAGAGCCTATGCCGAAGAGGGCCCAATCATTCACCCATTAATGAGCACTGTTTGAGGGCAATGCTTCAACCTCAGCTTGCTGTAACATTACCGTACAAACAAGGGCAGAGCCAAGAAGTAAGGTGAGTTAAGTCGAACGCTCGCTCCGAAACTCCCAACCGAGAGACGGAGATGATGGACACAGGTGGGCGTGTCGCTATCAATCACTTCCTGGGGAAAGAGACAGGCATCATTAAACCCCGCCCTCTACGGATTATTTAAAGCTACTTATTTTTGTACCTGGCCATGAGTTATACTACAGGGGGAAACTGCCTTGACTCCCTTCACTCACCACAATAGAACTGCCACTTTCCGGAATCTCCATTATGGGCAGGTGAGAGAAGCTTTTAAATAAGCACAGTATAGATTTATAGACTAATTTATCCAGATCCTGTGATGGAGATAACTCTAAACAGACCGTCTGTAGCCATAGAGGAGACAGCAGACCACACACACACACACACACACACACACACACACACACAAAATGGTGTCTGTCGGTGCCTCATCTCATTCCACACAATGAAGCAGCACTACCTTTTCAGAGTAATCAGTGCCATTGATCAGAGAGGCAAAAAAATTGAGAAATGAGGGTGAGGGGAAAAAGAGAGCTAATGGGTAAATGCATTCAAGCCGCACAATCTCGCTCAGTGCGTCCCATGCCTGGGCCCCATTTACATGGATGAGAGTGTCGTGTGTGTAAATGGCTCATCTCACCTAATTACTGTCATTTCCTTGCATTTGATGGGATTCATCCATTTGGGGAAGGTAATGATTTTTTTAAGAAGAGGTCTGTTATTACTGTGCTTCCGTACTGACACCTCTTACTTGCATTTCAGAATGTGACAGTTTCCTGTTTTTGTTCACCCCTGTCTTCACCTTCACCTGTCTGGGTGAGTCTATGTATTGCACTATGTATTGCATTCCTAAATCATGATGACTTCTCCATATAGTCTCAGAAAGTTGAATGATACAGTGACACACTCATCTCACCACATACTGTATATCTGAAATGAAGAGGCTCAAACACCATATTCAGGGGCACCGTATGTGACCACTACACAGGAAGTTGTGCTTTGCGTATACAAATGTATGTGTGTTCCTCTACCAATGCAAATGGACATCATGTGACAGTACACATTTGTTTCAGTCAACACATTTATATTCAGGCTGTAATAAGATAACTAATGATTCAGTTCTCATAACAGTCAGACTTGGTGTTAACTTTTAAAATCTGTTTGGAGTCATGGAAGGGAGTCTATCTCGTAATATTGACCCCGAAAATATGGATGCATTAAGGATATTACGAAAGGCATGCTTTTCGCCAGTGGACATTCTACTAAAGCGTAGGATTTTTAAGAGTCTAATGTACAGTGTCTTGGATTATTTCTTCTACGGTTTGGACCTGTTCAGGCTTGTTGGTGCTCCTCTCTGTCCATGATGCCAGACTGAGTCACGCAGGGCACAGAGCTGCAGAGGGTGGCTGGGTTTCGGGGTGGTGGCACGTGTGGCTCTGAGGGGACTTCAGCTGGCAGAAAGGTGTTGATGGGTTCAAGGTGCATGTGCGTATGAGTTTGCATTTGTGTGTGAGTGAGTGTGTGAGTAGTGTCTGTGTGTGTGCGTGCGTTGCGTGCGTGCATTTGTGTGTGAGTAGTGTTTGTGTGAGTAGTGTTTGTGTGTGTGCGTGCGTGCGTGCGTGCGTGCATTTGTGTGTGAGTAGTGTTTGTGTGTGTGTGTGTGTGTGTGTGTGTGCGTGCGTGCGTGCGCACGTGCTTGCAAATGTGCATATGTGAGATGCATGTCAAGCAGCGCAGTGCTAACGCATGGAGAGCGGCTCCGACCCCACGTCTCCCTGAGGGAGGAGACCAGCCCAGTTTCCTTCTCGTCAGTCGTCTCACAACTCCCTCCGACCGAGTCATTCCACGTCCCTCAGCTGGATTCCATTATTACACTATTGCCATCTACTGCTTCATGTCCTCCCTTGCTTGGCCATTCTTCATAGACACTTCCCGCCTTTAATACTATTTTATTTATTTATTGGTTTGATGAGTCATTCTGAGTGTTGACATCAGTGAAATCACATTATGCAGATATGACACATTTTAAATGTATCACAATTTTAATGTAGGAAGTAATGCATCTCGGATTTTGCCCAGTTACTTTCCACTGGCACTGTGGAGTTGAATGCATTGGCTGGTAACGATGTTCATTACGTCCCAGACAGGTGTTATATATAGAAAAGTAGGTGGGCAGGGACTGGTCTTGCCGAAGGCCATTGCGCTTGGCTGCACTGGTAGTCCCTGTAGATGTTATTTAATATTGATTGCCAGAGCGCGCGAGAGAAAGGCAAGCCGTGTCCCTATAGAGAGGCATATGCAAAGGGGGGGAGATGTGGACCTGGACTGCTAAATATAGCCAAACCGCCCCACCGCGCCGAGAAGCAGCAGTGTTGACGGACTCCAGCGGAAAAGCTGCCATATACCTCCACACATCGCATCTCACACTCCATGCCACAGAGGACCCCTTGCAGTCTCATCGGTGAGGGGGAACGAAACAACTCCGAGCGTCAAAGGCAGCAGCAGGGGACGAATGACACCAGAGTGAAAGCCTGTTTTAGATTTGATCCCACATATCAATACCGGTGCCACCATCCATTTCGGTTGTCATCTCCCTCTATTGATTTGCCTCGGAATTAGGTTAGCATGGTGGGGGAAGGGGGACTGAATCAATCTGCACTGTTGATACTCTAGGCAACCTTATTACCGTTAGTGTGGTTCCGCAGCACCTGTGGTCCAACCAAAGACCAATACTTCATTTCTGGGTATACCCCTTCCCATTTCTTATGGTGCATATATAAACATCGGTGCAATGTGACTGATATTAATCTTGCCAGTGCAGCTCCACAACTGGCAGGAGAATGAGTTTGGCTTAACATAAGCGATATAGTGTTGAATATATGATACTATTCTTCTACAGTAAATCTCCTGCACTCCCCCGACTCTCACTGATGATTTTTTTTTTTTTTTTTTTTTTTGCTCTATGATACCTCAGTGTTGCAAGACTCCTTCAGAGATTACAAATGAAATCTCTGCTTGGCATTCGAAAAAGTGAAGTCCACTACGGTGATAGGAGTGCTGCATTGATAAATCCAATATATCTACTGAAAACGGCTTATCTAGCGCGCAGTGAGAGAACTAACTGAAAGGGCTTGTGATTCTCCCATGCACGGCATTCTGCCGTATAAATGAAGATGAATAAAATGCTATACTAGCCTCAGAATTCACACTTTTCACTAATCAGAGGGAAACAGGTGAGGGATGATATCGGCACCATCCATGCAGTTCAGTCACAATAATCAAAGAGAGAAACAACCATGGGCTCATCACTGACATTTTACAAATTAAAAAAAAGGTTAGAGGTCACCACCATCTAGACATAATAACCCAACACTATCTCATCTTCTCCAGCGTATCCACAGATGGTGCTTTGTGACGTGGTGTGACCAAGAGTAGTATGTGATGATGAAAGTAATCAACCTCAGACCATTGGAACAAAACTGCAAGAGAAAAAGAAAAGGGGGAAAAAACAGACTGGGTAATCAAAAGGGCTTCAAAATCACCCTTAATTACTGCTCTTCCTCTAAACCGTCACATCTCCCTCACTGCACGCACACACACACCCTCACTCTCCCTCACTGCAAGACTCAGCAATTTGCAACATGAGGTGCAGTAAAGATGTTGCCTCCTTGAATTTCAGGGTGGATTACACAGACCAATTTGAGTCATTCAGTGCTGAGCGCGAGGAACTCCAACCTCATCACATCGCTCACCTGAGGCTGAGGAGAGTGCAGGCTCGCACAGGTAATCATAATCATGCAAATGAACTGGGCCAGAAGAGGGAGCTGGAGCACACACACACACACACGCGCGCACGCACGCACACACACACACACACGCGCGCGCACGCACGCACGCACGCACGCACACACACACACACACACACACGCGCGCGCGCACACACGCATACACACGGGATGGGCAAAAATACATCAGAATGTATTTTCAATTAAAATATCAAAATACCCCTAATTTTAAGTGCTTCAAAATAAACTACAAAATACAGTGGCCATACCGTGTATATGAAAAAAAACAACAACTGTGTTTTTTGTTTTTAAAGGGAGCTTGAAATCAGAAAGGAGCAAACCTTCCACAACCGTTTATTTAATCCATTCCTTCATCAGCACACTGACTCGGTTGATTAAGTGGGCAGTGTTGGAGAGCAACAGCTTTTCTGCCTCGACATGCCATAAATCTGCAAACAGTCAACAGATCAACTGCTGACCTGCCTGTAACATCTCATAGCGTACAGTATCAGAAATATAAGTCACAACTGAACTTGACAAGTGGCACAAACTAACCACTGAATATGTTGTGAGCCACATAATGTGGGCTTAAAGCAGAGGTTTCCAACCTTTTTTGACACCAGGTGACCCTATTTTGATGTCATGGTAAATGTGTGTGCACAACATGCAGTGTTGGGGAAAAAAGGTTACTTTCAAAATATACTCCACTACAGATTACTGAATACATGCCCTAAAATGTATTTACAGTATGAATGTATTCCTATAGATTACTCAAAGTGAGTAATGTATATTTTGAATACTTTGGATTACATGAATGTTGCATTATATTTTATTGGCAGTAGACTTGTGATTTATGTGACTTTGTACTTGTACTCTGCACAATCTAATCTAACCTGAATTTTGCAGAGCACTGTCAAGGAACAAGAACCTACTGCCCTAAAACATGCTGGCGGGATATAGGCCTATTGGCCTACAACAAAACATTTGACATTCTACGCTCATTGAGAGGTTTTTCACTTGGCGATGAATATAAACAGAGAAGGATATAAAGAACCACCTGAGAGATACATAAGGCTACATGGTGTGGTTCAAAAATATTTGAATTTGAGTGCAAGTGTGCATGTTATAATGATTTAAAGTGTAATACCACCCACCTAAATAGTATAAAAATAGTTTGTATGGCTCATTTGGTCATATGGTTTCATATTTTGCATTTTAAATACGTAATGTGGAATACATGTAACACTGCCTACACGTTACTCATTTCACACTGGTTCACTTTCCTGAATCTTAATATTCACATCTGGGCAAATGACTAAGTGAGCACCAGTCAAAGGTTACATGAATTGTTTTTCATTTTTATAATGTCCTTATATCACCAAAAGTAGCCTACTGGTTTTACCATTATTTTTAAACAACAAAAATATGACACACCTATAGATTTTTACCTCCGCAAAGGAGGTTATGTCTTCATCGGGGACTGGCGTTTGTCTGTCTGTCTGTCTGTTTGTTAGCAAGATAACTCAAAAAGTGATGGATGAATTTCGTTGAAATTTTCAGGGAAGGTCAGAAATTACCCAAAGAAGAAATGACTAAAATCCGCCAGGATTCCGATTTATGTTTTTCGCTTAGTGGTGTAATGGCATGGTATGACCACGTGGTGGCAATCTGAATAGTTTAGGTCAGCGGTTCCCAAACTTTTTTTCCCACGTACTCCCCCTTCTACATCCTATTGACACATTCTATTGACGCATTCCAGGCATCATGTTTGATAAGCCACCCTTTTTTTTTTTTAACAAAAACATAGGCCTAGGCCTACTATAGAGTTTACAAATTATATACTTTAATTCTCCATATCATTATGACCTGAAATTATGCATTTATTCATGAATGAATAACAAAAGATTATAGAAAGTAAACTTTTAGCACCTGTCCGCCATATCCTTATTCATCTCAGTTTGGGAATCCCTGGTTCAAATGTATGGCAACCTAAGAAGAACATTACAGATGGAGGTCTGCGCTCTCTGAGTGCTTTTCTAGTTTTAATATCAAATACAAAGCCATTTTCTTCAACTCATTAAAATGTTGTACTCAATAGTATTTTGTATTTGAAATACGTATTTTAAATACATGTATCATCAATACTGCCCATGCCTGCGCACGCACACACGCACACACGCACGCACGCACGCACGCACACACACACACACACACACACCATTACATTCACATATAGCTGTTGTCTCTACCCATGCTGACTCACACATCATACATTCATACACCAACATTTTCTATTTCACTGCAGCCAGTGTGCTGATGTTGAAAGATTTAATCAGAGAAGTGAAGGCAAAAATGTGTTTTGCCAAGATTCAGTCGTCCAAAATAAACAAGGATTAAAACAAAGAATAAAAAAAAAACAAGAAAAATAAAAGAAAACAAAACATGCGAAGAGAACCGGTGCAGAGAGAATAGAGGAGTGAAAGATGGATTGGGTTTGTAAGGAAAGAGGTGGAACAGTGCCTTGTGAGCATGGTCGCAGCTGGGTGGTGGAACATGATGTTTTCAGTCCACCGTGTAACAAGCTGCATATCACCACCAGTGTGGAGGAGCCACCGAAGACAGAGCTCTTCCCAGGCACACACACTCTCACCAAGGACTCCAGCTGAGTTTAATTTCCAAAGAATAATAACCAAAGTTCTCCAAGTGGGACTTTAACCCTCCCAGGTCAATGGTGTGTATACGACAAGTGAAATGGGGGATTCTTATCTGCGATCAAACAACTGTGTACAGCAGGTGGTGATAGACCCCTTCGGCGAAGCCCACACTTTCCCTGAGATAAAGCTGGGAACGGGGGACGAGGAGGAGTGGGGGGGTGAGGGGGGCAGGGTGGTTGTGCGGCCCCCGGGACTTCGCCAGTACCAACCCGTTCCCGCGCTCTCGGACCGAGCGAGTGAATTAGACCTAATGAGCTCGTCGCCGTTAATTTAATTTCAGCGCAGCCCCCTGCACGGAGCTCTGCTTCCGTCTGTCAGAGCAGCGCCCACAGCTGTGGCACCATTAACCCGCCAGGAGAGGCTCGGGCAGGCGTAGGCGGGTGCACACACACACACACACACTATACACACACACACTTACGTGTACATACGCACATACACACCGATATACATATACAGGTCATGTACTATATCCCCTCTACTATAACACCCAGTATACATTTACACATTTTTGCTTACAGGAGGCTTTCATACGTAGATGATGCAATTATGCACATGCATACGCATACAAACGTTAATGACCATTGTGCCTTCTCTGTACACACACACAATGCACACACCTGCACCTCACTAATAAATGGTCGTGGAATATGCAATGCTCCATTAGCTTCACTTGAAGTCAGTGCCAAGCTGAAAAAGACTTCAGTGCTCTTGATTTTTCATCCTTTCCCTTTCTGTCTCTGATCGAAATGTCTCTTATCTTATGATAATTACCCTTATCTCCCATGTGCCGTCATGGCGCCTTGCCTTATGAATTGATAAAACATTGTTGAGTCAGCGGAAAAACAACGCCACCATTTATCTAGCAGGGAAAAAGGGTCACCTTGTGTGACCGAGGCTTCATTTAGCCAAAAGAAATTCGATTCTCTAGCCACGTACATGTTTGTAAGGAAAAGATGGAAGTTTCTGGCAGATACTCTCGGTTGGCTTTGAGGCCCGTGGTGGACCTCTGCCCGTAGATTTGAAACAGAGTTGCTGTTCTGTGGTGCCAGAAGGCCCGCCAGCCAGCGCACATCGCCTCCAGTGGTTCACCAAAAAAAGATGAAAGACCAAAAAAAAAAGCATCATACAAGATAAACAGCCCAGCTGAGAAATCTGGAGTCTCTCCGATCAGTCTGACTCCTGTAAGTCAAGAGTCAGGCCTCGTCTATTGTGTTGTCAGGCCCCTCTCACTTTCAATATATCTCTGATTCCCCAAAAAGAGAAGTTCACCTCCCCTGGAGGATGAGGTGCATCGATTTTGCCGAGCAGCACTCCGAGTTCTCAAGTCTAACATGGTGAATGTGTGGAGGGTGGAGAGAGAGAGAGAGGGGGAGAGAGCAGCGAGCAATAGCAATGAGCCAAATCGGAGGCTGTTTGTGGAAGAGTAGCACCGCTTGGCGCTAGGAGCGCTCACAAGCTTATTGAGGATCATCATGACCTGAGGACGACGACTAAAGGCCAAACACAGAGTGAGAGAGAGAAAGATAAATAGATCTAATAATTTTCCCACGCGTGTACTATGGGGTGGATAGGGGAAGGGTGGGAAGTGGGGCTTGGGGGGGGTGGGCGTCATGTCTCCAGAATGGCTTTCTGCTCAATCGCCCAAGTAGCACTTCAGGAAAGGAAAATTGGATTTGCATGTCTGCATTGATTAATGAATGTGCAGGGAGGAGACTGGAGATTTCAAGGCCAGATTAATCTTAGCTTGGCAACAACATCCTAAAGCAAAGCAAACACCAGGAGGGCAGGCAAACAACGGTGGCATGAATAAGGAGCATGACTGTATTTTAAAGTTTACTTTGACTGAGTTGTGTGTTGGGAAGAAAACTTTCTTATCCAAACCAATGCAAAATCCGCCTCTCCTCCTCCTCCTTCCTGAGCAGTTTTAACGTATGCAAGAGGGATGCGCTGAGGTGAGCAAAAATATTTGTTTTCCTAATCCTTTTTCTCTCAGACTGTCTTTGCCGCTAACCCCCTCCATTTGCCAAAACGTTCAGCCCAAAACAGTGATTTTCATTTATGGGAAACTCCAGAAAAACTAGAGACTGCACTAATCTCCACAGTCTTTGCTCTGTCGCTGTGACATATTGACAAGGGAGGGTTCTGCTGTCTCTGCAAAAAAGGCGACCGTCTGGGGCGCATCAGAAGTAAACCTTTTTTTTTGGTGGATAACTTCTGGAGGTGACTGAAGTCATTCGGTTGGCACAAAGACACACTTTAAAAAGCCCACAGTCGCACTGATAAAACGTCCTTTGTTGTTCATTTAAGGACACATGATCAAACTCCTATTAGGTGGCCGATTGCCTCGTCTGTGGCGATGGCAGGCTGCTGTAGCGGGGGCTGGGTTGGCCGAGTCTTTATTTCCTGGTGACAGAGACCTTGCGACTTCATCACAGGATAATGGATGGTAAAGGGGGATGTAGATAATGGGTTAGATATGTGGTAGAGCGAGAGAGAGAGAGAGAGAAAGATAGAGAGAGAGAGAGAGAGGCGAGAGATAAAAAGAGGGGGGGATATAGAGCGGGAGCTGCCCAAGAAAAGGCACTGCTCACAGCGAACACGGTTCCGCCCGTCCGCGGGAGAATGAGAGCAAGGCTGCTGATTTGTGCTTAATAAAGATGTCACATCCTATCAGCGGCCACATCTACAACACGCGCCGAAATCCCACAGCTCAGGCCAGTCAGGGGCAGCCATGGGCAGTCAGCGGTGGACAGGCCCGGCGCGTGATTGATGGCAGGATGGAGCATTGCATGATGGGAGTTAAAGGGGAATGATGGAGGTGATGAAGGTGAGCAGTGTTTTCGCGAGAAATATCATTTATGTCGTCGGAGCGGGTTTGTCATCCGCCAATGATGGTGATGATGATAGCACTAGCCACGGTGCGCTTGTCCAAGTGTTTTTTTTTTGTTGTTGCATGTCAGGCAGCATGTTGGTCTTGGCACACTTAAGGGATGAAAAGAGAGCAAAATTAGAGGAAGTCCAGAGAAGTCTTGCTATGTCTCTCTCTCACAATGTACATACTCACAGAGACTCTCATACACACACACACACACACACACACACACACGTGCGCGCACACACACACACACAGACACAGACACACACAAACACACACACACACACACACACACACACACACAGACACACACACACACACACACACATTTCTCTGTCCATTCATGCGCTGGGAGATGCCACAGCAGTCGCATTAGTGCCATGAGGTGATCCTTGAAAGTCTCGTGTGTGTGAGAGAGGGAGGGAGGTGGGAGGCAGAATAAATATCTAATATTGTGTGTGTGTGTGTGGGTAG